>NW_027063255.1:0-39925 GCF_032884065.1 Artemia franciscana | reverse complement strand
CCTCGAAAACTAAAACTTTTGAAATAGGACAAGAGCCTTTAATCACTTTCTCTTCCATTTGCAATCATAAAATAGTCTAATATCTTCATTTTTTCAACATACGTAGCTATTACCCTCGAAAACTAAAACTTTTGAAATAGGAAAAGGGCCTTTAATCACATTCTTTACCATTTGCAATCATAAAATAGTCTAATATCTTCATTTTTTCAACATACGTAGCTACTACCCTCGAAAACTAAAACTTTTGAAATAGGAAAAGAGCCTTTAATCACTTTCTCTTCCATTTGCAATCATAAAATAGTCTAATATCTTCATTTTTTCAACATACGTAGCTATTACCCTCGAAAACTAAAACTTTTGAAATAGGAAAAGGGCCTTTAATCACATTCTTTACCATTTGCAATCATAAAATAGTCTAATATCTTCATTATTTCAACATACATAGCTATTACCCTCGAAAACTAAAAATTTTGACATAGGAAAAGAACCTTTAATCACATTCTTTACCTTGTGCAATCATAAAATAGTCTAATATCTTCATTTTTTCAACATAAATAGCTATTACCCTCGAAAACTAAAACTTTTGACATAGGAAAAGAACCTTTAATCACATTCTTTAGCATTTGCAATCATTAAATAGTCTAATATCTTCATTTTTTAAACATACGTAGCTATTACCCTCGAAAATTAAAACTTTTGAAATAGGAAAAGAGCCTTTAATCGCATTCTTTACCATGTGCAATCATACAATAGTCTAACATCTTCATTTTTTTCAACATACGTAGCTATTACCCTCGAAAACTAAAACTTTTGAAACAGGAAAAGAGCCTTTAATCACATTCTTTACCATGTGCAATCATAAAATAGTCTAATATCTTCATTTTTTCAACATACGTAGCTATTACCCTCGAAAACCAACCCTTTTGAATTAGGAAAAGAGCCTTTGATCACATTCTTTACCATTTGCAATCATAAAATTGTCTAATATCTTCATTTATTCAGCATAAGTAGCTATTACCCTCGAAAACTAAAACTTTTGAAATAGGAAAAGAGCCTTTAATCACATTCTTTACCATGTGCAATCATAAAATAGTCTAATATCTTCATTTTTTCAACATACGTAGCTATTACCCTCGAAAACTAAAACTTTTGAAATAGGAAAAGAGCCTTTAATAACATTCTTTAACATTTGCAATCATAAAATAGTCTAATATCTTCATATTTCAACATACGTAGCTATTACCCTCGAAAACTAAAACTTTTGACATGGGAAAAGAGCCTTTAATCACATTCTTTACCATTTGCAATCATAAAATAGTCTAATATCTTCATTTTTTCAACATACGTAGCTATTACCCTCGAAAACTAAAACTTTTGATACAGGAAAAGAGCCTTTAATCACATTCTTTACCATGTGCAATCATAAAATTGTCTAATATCTTCATTTTTTCCACAGACAAAGCTATTACCCTCGAAAACTAAAACTTTTGACATAGGAAAAGAACCTTTAATCACATTCTTTACCATGTGCAATCATAAAATAGTCTAATATCTTCATTTTTTCAACATACGTAGCTATTACCCTCGAAAATTAAAACTTTTGAAATAGGAAAAGAGCCTTTAATCACATTCTTTACCATTTGCAATCATAAAATAGACTAATATCTTTATTTTTTCAACATACGTAGCTATTACCCTCGAAAACTAAAACTTTTGAAATAGGAAAAGAGCCTTTAATCACATTCTTTACCATTTGCAATCATAAAATAGTCTAATATCTTCATTTTTTCAACATACGTAGCTATTACCATCGAAAACTAAAACTTTTGACATAGGAAAAGAGCCTTTAATCACATTCTTTACCATGTGCAATCATAAAATAGTCTAATATCTTCATTTTTTCAACATACGTAGCTATTACCCTCGAAAACCAAAACTTTTGAAATAGGAAAAGAGCCTTTAATCACATTCTTTACCATGTGCAATCATAAAATAGTCTAATATCTTCATTTTTTCAACATAAGTAGCTATTACCCTCGAAAACTAAAACTTTTCAAATAGGAAAAGAGCCTTTAATCACATTCTTTACCATGTGCAATCATAAAATAGTCTAATATCTTCATTTTTTCAACATACTTAGCTATTACCCTCGAAAACTAAAACTTTTGAAATAGGAAAAGAGCCTTTAATCACATTCTTTACCATTTGCAATCATAAAATAGTCTAATATCTTCATTTTTTCAACGTTCGTACCTATTACCCTCGAAAACTAAAACTTTTGAAATAGGAAAAGAGCCTTTAATCACATTCTTTACCATGTGCAATCATAAAATTGTCTAATATCTTCATTTTTTCAACATACGTAGCTATTACCCTCGAAAACTAAAACTTTTGAAATAGGAAAAGAGCCTTTAATCACATTCTTTACCATGTGCAATCATAAAATATTCTAATATCTTCCTTTTTTCGACATACGTAGCTATTACCCTCGAAAACTAAAACTTTTGACATAGGAAAAGAGCCTTTAATCACATTCTTTAACATTTGCAATCATAAAATTGTCTAATATCTTCATTTTTTCAACATACGTAGCTATTACCCTCGAAATAAAACTTTTGACATAGGAAAAGAGCCTTTAATCACATTCTTTACCATGTGCAATCATAAAATATTCTAATATCTTCCTTTTTTCGACATACGTAGCTATTACCCTCCAAAACTAAAACTTTTGACATAGGAAAAGAGCCTTTAATCACATTCTTTACCATTTGCAATCATAAAATTGTCTAATATCTTCATTTTTTCAACATACGTAGCTATTACCCTCGAAATAAAACTTTTGAAATAGGAAAAGAGCCTTTAATCACATTCTTTACCATGTGCAATCATAAAATAGTCTAATATCTTCATTTTTTCAACATACGTAGCTATTACCCTCGAAAACTAAAACTTTTGACATAGGAAAAGAGCCTTTAATCACATTCTTTACCATTTGCAATCATAAAATAGTCTAATATCTTCATTTTTTCAACATACGTAGCTATTACCCTCGAAAACTAAAACTTTTGAAATAGGAAAAGAGCCTTTAATCACATTCTTTACCATTTGCAATCATAAAATAGTCTAATATCTTCATTTTTTTCAACATACGTAGCTATTACCCTCGAAAATTAAAACTTTTGAAATAGGAAAAGAGCCTTTAATCACATTCTTTACCATTTGCAATCATAAAATAGTCTAATATCTTCTTTTTTTCAACATACGTAGCTATTACCCTCGAAAACTAAAACTTTTGAAATATGAAAAGAGCCTTTAATCAAATTCTTTACCATGTGCAATCATAAAATAGTCTAAAATCTTCATTTTTTCAACATACGTAGCTTATACCCTCGAAAACAAAAACTTTTGAAATATGAAAAGAGCCTTTAATCACATTCTTTACCATTTGCAATCATAAAATAGTCTAATATCTTCATTTTTTCCACAGACAAAGCTATTACCCTCGAAAACTAAAACTTTTGACATAGGAAAAGAGCCTTTAATCACATTCTTTACCATTTGCAATCATAAAATAGTCTAATATCTTCATTTTTTCAACACACGTAGCTATTACTCTCGAAAACTAAAACTTTTGAAATAGGAAAAGAGCCTTTAATAACATTCTTTAACATTTGCAATCATAAAATAGTCTAATATCTTAATTTTTTCAACATACGTAGCTATTACCCTCGAAAACTAAAACTTTTGACAAGGGAAAAGAGCCTTTAATCACATTCTTTACCATTTGCAATCATAAAATAGTCTAATATCTTCATTTTTTCAACATACGTAGCTATTACCCTCGAAAACTAAAACTTTTGATATAGGAAAAGAGCCTTTAATCTTATTCTTTACCATGTGCAATCATAAAATTGTCTAATATCTTCATTTTTTCCACAGACAAAGCTATTACCCTCGAAAACTAAAACTTTTGACATAGGAAAAGAACCTTTAATAACATTCTTTACCATTTGCAATCATAAAATAGTCTAATATCTTCATTTTTTCAACATACGTAGCTATTACCCTCGAAAATTAAAACTTTTGAAATAGGAAAAGAGCCTTTAATCACATTCTTTACCATTTGCAATCATAAAATAGACTAATATCTTTATTTTTTCAACATACGTAGCTATTACCCTCGAAAACCAAAACTTTTGAAATAGGAAAAGAGCCTTTAATCACATTCTTTACCATGTGCAATCATAAAATAGTCTAATATCTCCATTTTTTCAACATAAGTAGCTATTACCCTCGAAAACTAAAACTTTTCAAATAGGAAAAGAGCCTTTAATCACATTCTTTACCATGTGCAATCATAAAATAGTCTAATATCTTCATTTTTTCAACATACTTAGCTATTACCCTCGAAAACTAAAACTTTTGAAATAGGAAAAGAGCCTTTAATCACATTCTTTACCATTTGCAATCATAAAATATTCTAATATCTTCATTTTTTCAACGTTCGTAGCTATTACCCTCGAAAACTAAAACTTTTGAAATAGGAAAAGAACCTTTAATCACATTCTTTACCATGTGCAATCATAAAATTGTCTAATATCTTCATTTTTTCGACATACGTAGCTATTACCCTCGAAAACAAAAACTTTTGACATAGGAAAAGAGCCTTTAATCACATTCTTTACCATTTGCAATCATAAAATTGTCTAATATCTTCATTTTTTCAACATACGTAGCTATTACCCTCGAAATAAAACTTTTGACATAGGAAAAGAGCCTTTAATCACATTCTTTACCATGTGCAATCATAAAATAGTCTAATATCTTCATTTTTTCAACATACGTAGCTATTACCCTCGAAAACTAAAACTTTTGACATGGGAAAAGAGCCTTTAATCACATTCTTTACCATTTGCAATCATAAAATAGTCTAATATCTTCATTTTTTCAACATACGTAGCTATTACCCTCGAAAACTAAAACTTTTGATATAGGAAAAGAGCCTTTAATCACATTCTTTACCATGTGCAATCATAAAATTGTCTAATATCTTCATTTTTTCCACAGACAAAGCTATTACCCTCGAAAACTAAAACTTTTGACATAGGAAAAGAGCCTTTAATCACATTCTTTACCATTTGTAATCATAAAATAGTCTAATATCTTCATTTTTTCAACATACGTAGCTATTACCCTCGAAAACTAAAACTGTTGAAATAGGAAAAGAGCCTTTAATCACATTCTTTAACATTTGCAATCATAAAATAGTCTAATATCTTCATTTTTTCAACATACGTAGCTATTTCCCTCGAAAACTAAAACTTTTGACCTAGGAAAAGAGCCTTTAATCATATTCTTTACCATTTGCAATCATAAAATAGTCTAATATCTTCATTTTTTCAACAAACGTAGCTATTACCCTCGAAAACTAAAACTTTTGAAATAGGAAAAGAGCCTTTAATCATATTCTCTTCCATTTGCAATCATAAAATAGTCTAATATCTTCATTTTTTCAACATTCATAGCTATTACCCTCGAAAACTAAAACTTTTGAAATAGGAAAAGAGCCTTTAATCACATTCTTTAACATTTGCAATCATAAAATAGTCTAATATCTTAATTTTTTCAACATACGTAGCTATTACCCTCGAAATCTAAAACTTTTGAAATAGGAAAAGAGCCTTTAATTACATTCTTTACCATTTGCAATCATAAAATAGTCTAATATCTTCATTATTTCAACATACATAGCTATTACCCTCGAAAACTAAAAATTTTGAAATAGGAAAAGAGCCTTTTATCACATTCTTTACCTTTTGCAATCATAAAATAGTCTAATATCTTCATTTTTTCAACATACATAGCTATTACCCTCGAAAACTAAAACTTTTGACATAGGAAAAGAACCTTTAATCACATTTTTTACCATTTGCAATCATAAAATAGTCTAATATCTTCATTTTTTCAACATACGTAGCTATTACCCTCGAAAACTAAAACTTTTGACATAGGAAAAGAGCCTTTAATCACATTCCTTACCATTTGCACTCATAAAATAGTCTAATATCTTCATTTTTTCAACATACGTAGCTATTACCCTCGAAAACTAAAACTTTTGAAATAGGAAAAGAGCCTTTAATCACATTCTTTACCATTTGCAATCATAAAATAGTCTAATATCTTCATTTTTTTCAACATACGTAGCTATTACCCTCGAAAATTAAAACTTTTGAAATAGGAAAAGAGCCTTTAATCACATTCTTTACCATTTGCAATCATAAAATAGTCTATTATCTTCATTTTTTCAACATACATAGCTATTACCCTCGAAAACTAAAACTTTTGAAATATGAAAAGAGCCTTTAATCAAATTCTTTACCATGTTCAATCATAAAATAGTCTAAAATCTTCATTTTTTCAACATACGTAGCTATTACCCTCGAAAACAAAAACTTTTGAAATATGAAAAGAGCCTTTAATCACATTCTTTACCATTTGCAATCATAAAATAGTCTAATATCTTCATTTTTTCTACAGACAAAGCTATTACCCTCGAAAACTAAAACTTTTGACATAGGAAAAGAGCCTTTAATCACATTCTTTACCATTTGCAATCATAAAATAGTCTAATATCTTCATTTTTTCAACACACGTAGCTATTACCCTCGAAAACTAAAACTTTTGAAATAGGAAAAGAGCCTATAATAACATTCTCTAACATTTGCAATCATAAAATAGTCTAATATCTTCATTTTTTCAACATACGTAGCTATTACCCTCGAAAACTAAAACTTTTGACATGGGAAAAGTGCCTTTAATCACATTCTTTACCATTTGCAATCATAAAATAGTCTAATATCTTCATTTTTTCAACATACGTAGCTATTACCCTCGAAAACTAAAACTTTTGATATAGGAAAAGAGCCTTTAATCACATTCTTTACCATGTGCAATCATAAAATTGTCCAATATCTTCATTTTTTCCACAGACAAAGCTATTACCCTCGAAAACTAAAACTTTTGACATAGGAAAAGAACCTTTAATAACATTCTTTACCATTTGCAATCATAAAATAGTCTAATATCTTCATTTTTTCAACATACGTAGCTATTACCCTAGAAAATTAAAACTTTTGAAATAGGAAAAGGACCTTTAATCACATTCTTTACCATTTGCAATCATAAAATAGACTAATATCTTTATTTTTTCAACATACGTAGCTATTACCCTCGAAAACTAAAATTTTTGAAATAGGAAAAGAGCCTTTAATCACATTCTTTACCATGTGGAATCATAAAATAGTCTAATATCTTCATTTTTTCAACAAACGTAGCTATTACCATCGAAATCTAAAACTTTTGACATAGGAAAAGAGCCTTTAATCACATTCTTTACCATGTGCAATCATAAAATAGTCTAATATCTTCATTTTTTCAACATACGTAGCTATTACCCTCGAAAACCAAAACTTTTGAAATAGGAAAAGAGCCTTTAATCACATTCTTTACCATGTGCAATAATAAAATAGTCTAATATCTTCATTTTTTCAACATAAGTAGCTATTACCCTCGAAAACTAAAACTTTTCAAATAGGAAAAGAGCCTTTAATCACATTCTTTACCATGTGCAATCATAAAATAGTCTAATATCTTCATTTTTTCAACATACTTAGCTATTACCCTCGAAAACTAAAACTTTTGAAATAGGAAAAGAGCCTTTAATCACATTCTTTACCATTTGCAATCATAAAATAGTCTAATATCTTCATTTTTTCAACGTTCGTAGCTATTACCCTCGAAAACTAAAACTTTTGAAATAGGAAAAGAGCCTTTAATCACATTCTTTACCATGTGCAATCATAAAATTGTCTAATATCTTCATTTTTTCGACATACGTAGCTATTACCCTCGAAAACTAAAACTTTTGACATAGGAAAAGAGCCTTTAATCACATTCTTTACCATTTGCAATCATAAAATTGTCTAATATCTTCATTTTTTCAACATACGTAGCTATTACCCTCGGAATAAAACTTATGACATAGGAAAAGAGCCTTTAATCACATTCTTTACCATGTGCAAACATAAAATAATCTAATATCTTCATTTTTTCAACATACTTAGCTATTACCCTCGAAAACTAAAACTTTTGACATGGGAAAAGAGCCTTTAATCACATTCTTTACCATTTGCAATCATAAAATAGTCTAATATCTTCATTTTTTCAACATACGTAGCTATTACCCTCGAAAACTAAAACTTTTGATATAGGAAAAGAGCCTTTAATCACATTCTTTACCATGTGCAATCATAAAATTGTCTAATATCTTCATTTTTTCCACAGACAAAGCTATTACCCTCGAAAACTAAAACTTTTGACATAGGAAAAGAGCCTTTAATCACATTTTTTACCATTTGTAATCATAAAATTGTCTAATATCTTCATTTTTTCCACAGACAAAGCTATTACCCTCGAAAACTAAAACTTTTGACATAGGAAAAGAGCCTTTAATCACATTTTTTACCATTTGTAATCATAAAATAGTCTAATATCTTCATTTTTTCAACATACGTAGCTATTACCCTCGAAAACTAAAACTTTTGAAATAGGAAAAGAGCCTTTAATCGCATTCTTTAACATTTGCAATCATAAAATAGTCTAATATCTTCATTTTTTCAACATACGTAGCTATTTCCCTCGAAAACTAAAACTTTTGACATAGGAAAAGAGCCTTTAATCATATTCTTTACCATTTGCAATCATAAAATAGTCTAATATCTTCATTTTTTCAACAAACGTAGCTATTACCCTCGAAAACTAAAACTTTTGAAATAGGAAAAGAGCCTTTAATCACATTCTCTTCCATTTGCAATCATAAAATAGTCTAATATCTTCATTTTTTCAACATTCGTAGCTATTACCCTCGAAAACTAAAACTTTTGAAATAGGAAAAGAGCCTTTAATCACATTCTTTAACATTTGCAATCATAAAATAGTCTAATATCTTAATTTTTTCAACATACGTAGCTATTACCCTCGAAATCTAAAACTTTTGAAATAGGAAAAGAGCCTTTAATTACATTCTTTACCATTTGCAATCATAAAATAGTATAATATCTTCATTTTTTTAACATACATAGCTATTACCCTCGAAAACTAAAACTTTTGACATAGGAAAAGAACCTTTGATCACTTTCTTTACCTTGTGCAATCATAAAATAGTCTAATATCTTCATTTTTTCAACATAAATAGCTATTACCCTCGAAAACTAAAACTTTTGACATAGGAAAAGAACCTTTAATCACATTCTTTAGTATTTGCAATCATTAAATAGTCTAATATCTTCATTTTTTTCAACATACGTAGCTATTACCCTCGAAAACTAAAACTTTTGAAATAGGAAAAGAGCCTTTAATCAAATTCTTTACCATTTGCAATCATAAAATAGTCTAATATCTTCATTTTTTCAACATATGTAGCTATTACCCTCGAAAACTAAAACTTTTGAAATAGGAAAAGATCCTTTAATCACATTCTTTACCATGCGCAATCATAAAATTGTCTAATATCTTTATTTTTTCAACATACGTAGCTATTACCCTCAAAAACTAAAACTTTTGAAATAGGAAAAGAGCCTCTAATCACATTCTTTACCATGTGCAATCATAAAATTGTCTAATATCTTCATTTTTTCAACACACGTAGCTATTACCCTCGAAAACTAAAACTTTTGAAATAGGAAAAGAGCCTTTAATTACATTCTTTACCACGTGCAATCATAAAATATTCTAATATCTTCTTTTTTTCAACATACGTAGCTATTACCCTCGAAAACTAAAACTTTTGACATAGGAAAAGAGCCTTTAATCACATTCTTTACCATTTGCAATCATAAAACTGTCTAATATCTTCATTTATTCAGCATACGTAGCTATTACCCTCGAAAACTAAAACTTTTGAAATAGGAAAAGAGCCTTTAATCACATTCTTTACCATGTGTAATCATAAAATAGTCTAATATCTTCATTTTTTCAACATACGTAGCTGTTACCCTCGAAAACTAAAATTTTTGACATAGGAAAAGAGCCTTTAATCACATTCTTTACCATTTGCAATCATAAAATAGTCTAATATCTTCATTTTTTCAACATACGTAGCTATTACCCTCGAAAACTAAAACTTTTGAAATAGGAAAAGAGCCTTTAATCACATTCTTTACCATTTGCAATCATAAAATAGTCTAATATCTTCATTTTTTCAACATACGTAGCTATTACCCTCGAAAACTAAAACTTTTGAAATAGGAAAAGAGCCTTTAATCACATTCTTTACCATTTGCAATCATAAAATAGTCTAATATCTTCATTTTTTCAACATACGTAGCTATTACCCTCGAAAACTAAAACTTTTGAAATATGAAAAGAGCCTTTAATCACATTCTTTACCATTTGCAATCATAAAATAGTCTAATATCTTCATTTTTTCAACATACGTAGCTATTACCCTCGAAAACTAAAACTTTTGAAATATGAAAAGAGCCTTTAATCACATTCTTTACCATTTGCAATCATAAAATAGTCTAATATCTTCATTTTTTCAACATACATAGCTATTACCCTCGAAAACTAAAACTTTTGACTCAGGAAAAGAGCCTTTAATCACATTCTTTAGCATTTGCAATCATAAATAGTCTAATATCTTCATTTTTTTCAACATACGTAGCTATTACCCTCGAAAACTAAAACTTTTGACATAGGAAAAGAGCCTTTAATCACATTCTTTACCATTTGCAATCATAAAAAAGTCTAATATCTTCATTTTTTTCAACATACGTAGCTATTACCCTCGAAAACTAAAACTTTTGAAATAGGAAAAGAGCCTTTAATCACATTCTTTACCATGTGCAATCATAAAATAGTCTAATATCTTCATTTTTTTCAACATACGTAGCTATTACCCTCGAAAACCAAAACTTTTGAAATAGGAAAAGAGCCTTTAATCACATTCTTTACCATGTGCAATCATAAAATAGTCTAATATCTTCATTTTTTTCAACATACGTAGCTATTACCCTCGAAAACTAAAACTTTTGAAATAGGAAAAGAGCCTTTAATCACATTCTTTACCAATTGCAATCATAAAATAGTCTAATATCTTCATTTTTTCAACATACGTAGCTATTACCCTCGAAAACTAAAACTTTTGAAATAGGAAAAGATCCTTTAATCACATTCTTTACCATGCGCAATCATAAAATTGTCTAATATCTTCATTTTTTCAACATACGTAGCTATTACCCTCGAAAACTAAAACTTTTGAAATAGGAAAAGAGCCTCTAATCACATTCTTTACCATGTGCAATCATAAAATTGTCTAATATCTTCATTTTTTCAACTTACGTAGCTATTACCCTCGAAAACTAAAACTTTTGAAATAGTAAAAGAGCCTTTAATCACATTCTTTACCATGTGCAATCATAAAATATTCTAATATCTTCTTTTTTTCAACATACGTAGCTATTACCCTCAAAAACTAAAACTTATGACATAGGAAAAGAGCCTTTAATCATATTCTTTACCATTTGCAATCATAAAATTGTCTAATATCTTCATTTTTTCAGCATACGTAGCTATTACCCTTGAAAACTAAAACTTTTGAAATAGGAAAAGAGCCTTTAATCACATTCTTTACCATGTGCAATCATAAAATAGTCTAATATCTTCATTTTTTCAACATACGTAGCTATTACCCTCGAAAACTAAAACTTTTGACATAGGAAAAGAGCCTTTAATCACATTCTTTACCATTTGCAATCATAAAATAGTCTAATATCTTCATTTTTTCAACATACGTAGCTATTACCCTCGAAAACTAATACTTTTGAAATAGGAAAAGAGCCTTTAATCACATTCTTTACCATTTGCAATCATAAAATAGTCTAATATCTTCATTTTTTTCAACATACATAGCTATTACCCTCGAAAATTAAAACTTTTGAAATAGGAAAAGAGCCTTTAATCACATTCTTTACCATTTGCAATCATAAAATAGTCTAATATCTTCATTTTTTCAACATACGTAGCTATTACCCTTGAAAACTAAAACTTTACCATGTGCAATCATAAAATAGTCTAATATCTTCATTTTTTCAACATACGTAGCTATTACCCTCGAAAAATAAAACTTTTGACATAGGAAAAGAGCCTTTAATCACATTCTTTACCATTTGCAATCATAAAATAGTCTAATATCTTCATTTTTTCAACATACGTAGCTATTACCCTCGAAAACTAAAATTTTTGAAATAGGAAAGAGCCTTTAATCACATTCTTTAACATTTGCAATCATAAAATAGTCTAATATCTTCATTTTTTCAACATACGTAGCTATTACCCTCGAAAACTAAAACTTTTGACATGGGAAAAGAGCCTTTAATCACATTCTTTACCATTTGCAATCATAAAATTGTCTAATATCTTCATTTTTTTAACATACGTAGCTATTACCCTCGAAATAAAACTTTTGACATAGGAAAAGAGCCTTTCATCACATTCTTTACCATGTGCAATCATAAAATAGTCTAATATCTTCATTTTTTCAACATACGTAGCTATTACCCTCGAAAACTAAAACTTTTGACATGGGAAAAGAGCCTTTAATCACATTCTTTACCATTTGCAATCATAAAATAGTCTAATATCTTCATTTTTTCAACATACGTAGCTATTACCCCCGAAAACTAAAACTTTTGAAATAGGAAAAGAGCCTTTAATCACATTCTTTAACATTTGCAATCATAAAATAGTCTAATATCTCCATTCTTTCAACATACGTAGCTATTTCCCTCGAAAACTAAAACTTTTGACATAGGAAAAGAGCCTTTAATCACATTCTTTACCATTTGTAATCATAAAATAGTCTAATATCTTCATTTTTTTCAACATACATAGCTATTACCCTCGAAAATTAAAACTTTTGAAATAGGAAAAGAGCCTTTAATCACATTCTTTACCATTTGCAATCATAAAATAGTCTAATATCTTCATTTTTTCAACATACGTAGCTATTACCCTCGAAAACTAAAACTTTTGAAATATGAAAAGAGCCTTTAATAAAATTCTTTACCATGTGCAATCATAAATAGTCTAATATCTTCATTTTTTCAACATACGTAGCTATTATCCTCGAAAAATAAAACTTTTGACATAGGAAAAGAGCCTTTAATCACATTCTTTACCATTTGCAATCATAAAATAGTCTAATATCTTCATTTTTTCAACATACGTAGCTATTACCCTCGAAAACTAAAACTTTTGACATGGGAAAAGAGCCTTTAATCACATTCTTTACCATTTGCAATCATAAAATAGTCTAATATCTTCATTTTTTCAACATACGTAGCTATTACCCTCGAAAACTAAAACTTTTGATATAGAAAAGAGCCTTTAATCATATTCTTTACCATGTGCAATCATAAAATTGTCTAATATCTTCATTTTTTCCACAGACAAAGCTATTACCCTCGAAAACTAAAACTTTTGACATAGGAAAAGAACCTTTAATCACATTCTTTACCATTTGCAATCATAAAATAGTCTAATATCTTCATTTTTTCCACATACGTAGCTATTACCCTCAAAAACTAAAACTTTTGACATAGGAAAAGAGCCTTTAATCACATTCTTTACCATGTGCAATCATAAAATAGTCTAATATCTTCATTTTTTCAACATACGTAGCTATTACCCTCGAAAACTAAAACTTTTGACATAGGAAAAGAGCCTTTAATCACATTCTTTACCATTTGCAATCATAAAATAGTCTAATATCTTCATTTTTTCAACGTTCTTAGCTATTACCCTCGAAAACTAAAACTTTTGAAATAGGAAAAGAGCCTTTAATCACATTCTTTACCATGTGCAATCATAAAATTGTCTAATATCTTCATTTTTTCAACATACGTAGCTATTACCCTCGAAAACTAAAACTTTTGAAATAGGAAAAGAGCCTTTAATCACATTCTTTACCATGTGCAATCATAAAATATTATAATATCTTCCTTTTTTTCAACATACGTAGCTATTACCCTCAAAAACTAAAACTTTTGACATAGGAAAAGAGCCTTTAATCACATTCTTTACCATTTGTAATCATAAAATAGTCTAATATCTTCATTTTTTTCAACATACATAGCTATTACCCTCGAAAATTAAAACTTTTGAAATAGGAAAAGAGCCTTTAATCACATTCTTTACCATTTGCAATCATAAAATTGTCTAATATCTTCATTTTTTCAACATAAGTAGCTATTACCCTCGAAATAAAACTTTTGACATAGGAAAAGAGCCTTTCATCACATTCTTTAACATGTGCAATCATAAAATAGTCTAATATCTTCATTTTTTCAACATACGTAGCTATTACCCTCGAAAACTAAAACTTTTGACATGGGAAAAGAGCCTTTAATCACATTCTTTACCATTTGCAATCATAAAATAGTCTAATATCTTCATTTTTCAACATACGTAGCTATTACCCTCGAAAACTAAAACTTTTGACATAGGAAAAGAGCCTTTAATCACATTCTTTACCATTTGTAATCATAAAATAGTCTAATATCTTCATTTTTTCAACATACGTAGCTATTACCCTCGAAAACTAAAACTTTTGAAATAGGAAAAGAGCCTTTAATCACATTCTTTAACATTTGCAATCATAAAATAGTCTAATATCTTCATTTTTTCAACATACGTAGCTATTTCCCTCGAAAACTAAAACTTTTGACATAGGAAAAGAGCCTTTAATCACATTCTTTACCATTTGCAATCATAAAATAGTCTAATATCTTCATTTTTTCAACAAACGTAGCTATTACCCTCGAAAACTAAAACTTTTGAAAAAGGAAAAGAGCCTTTAATCACATTCTCTTCCATTTGCAATCATAAAATAGTCTAATATCTTCATTTTTTCAACATACGTAGCTATTACCCTCGAAAACTAAAACTTTTGAAATAGGAAAAGAGCCTTTAATCACATTCTTTAACATTTGCAATCATAAAATAGTCTAATATCTTCATTTTTTCAACATACGTAGCTATTACCCTCGAAAACTAAAACTTTTGAAATAGGAAAAGAGCCTTTAATTACATTCTTTACCATTTGCAATCATAAAATAGTCTAATATCTTCATTATTTCAACATACATAGCTATTACCCTCGAAAACTAAAAATTTTGAAATAGGAAAAGAGCCTTTAATCACATTCTTTACCTTGTGCAATCATAAAATAGTCTAATATCTTCATTTTTTCAACATACATAGCTATTACCCTCGAAAACTAAAACTTTTGACATAGGAAAAGAACCTTTAATCACATTCTTTACCATTTGCAATCATAAAATAGTCTAATATCTTCATTTTTTCAACATACATAGCTATTACCCTCGAAAACTAAAACTTTTGACATAGGAAAAGAACCTTTAATCACATTCTTTACCTTGTGCAATCATAAAATAGTCTAATATCTTCATTTTTTCAATATACATAGCTATTACCCTCGAAAACTAAAACTTTTGACATAGGAAAAGAACCTTTAATCACATTCTTTAGCATTTGCAATTATTAAATAGTCTAATATCTTCATTTTTTTCAACATACGTAGCTATTACCCTCGAAAATTAAAACTTTTGAAATAGGAAAAGAGCCTTTAATCACATTCTTTACCATGTGCAATCATAAAATAGTCTAATATCTTCATTTTTTTCAACATACGTAGCTACTACCCTTGAAAACTAAAACTTTTGAAATAGGAAAAGAGCCTTTAATCACATTCTTTACCATGTGCAATCATAAAATAGTCTAATATCTTCATTTTTTCAACATAAGTAGCTATTACCCTCGAAAACTAAAACTTTTGAAACAGGAAAAGAGCTTTTAATCACATTCTTTACCATTTGCAATCATAAAATAGTCTAATATCTTCATTTTTTCAACATACGTAGCTATTACCCTCGAAAACTAAAACTTTTGACATGGGAAAAGAGTCTTTAATCACATTCTTTACCATTTGCAATCACAAAATAGTCTAATATCTTCATTTTTTCAATATACGTATGTAACATATAGACCAGCCCCCTCCCCTCTATAAAATTCAGGACCAAATCCCTCATTCACATCCCCTTAGGAATCCTCAAATATAGGACCAAATCTCTCATCCATACTCTTCTAGGAACTCTTAAATTCAGGACTAAATTTCTCAGTCACACCCCTTTAGTAAATTTCAATTTGAAAAAGGTTTGAATAAAATCATTTAGAATTTAACAGTTGCTAAATTTAACAAGTCTACATAATCCTACGCAGTTAGACTACGTGCATTTAGATAAGTGAAAGGTTACTTAACAAGTCAAGTAACCAGTTATTCTGACCCCTGAGTTTTTCAACAGTCTGCATAGTCCAACGCGGTTGGACTATGTGCATTTAGATAAATTAAATGTTACTCAACAAGTTATGTAACCAGTTATTCTGACCTATGGGTTTTTCTCAAAACCAAAAGAGAAATCCTTGCCATAGGAATAGCTTTTGGATGCCAGACTCGTCACATGATTAAATATTACCAATAGTAGTGGAGGTCAACTTCCGCAGGTCACCAAGCCTGTCCGGCAAGTGTGCGCGTTGGATATATGAGCCCAACACAAGAGCGAATAGTTAGTTTTATGGAGAGATTCGAATGCATTAGATCAATTGCTCATGTTCACCTTTTCATGCAATAAGTCATTGAAGCTATTTTGTCAATAGTTCTATATTGTAAGTAAATAAACCTTATTGTATTTAATCATCTTCTGTCTATGTATTAGGGCATAAGGTTCAGTTCCTCTAGCTTTCAGGTACGGTCCCAAGGGAATCTATATTTGTTTCAGGAGACCTCGAACAACACCGAGATGGTTCTGTCTCCCAGGTTACCGAGGATTATATACGAAGCCTTTTTATTTTATTAATAATTTAGCTCCCATATCCACATCAAGCTATTAAGACTTAGAAAAGTCCCAAGCAACTCAACGCAAACCCCCTTTAAAATAAACTCTAACAAATTTTTTTACAAAACCATCCCGTAACATATGGCGCGGTCGGGAAAAGAAAGCAGCAAAAGGAACTGAAAGTACCTACGCAATTAATGCCTACTAACATAGACAAGTATGATTACTTACATTTTATTTTTTTGATTTTTAAGTGCAGTGCAATTTTATCTCGCTTTTTGAATTTTTAGGTGCAGTGCGATTTTATTTCTATTTTTTTTTATATTGGTATACCCCATTCAAAAAATATCAAAATCTTTAAGAAACTAAAATAAAACAGTAGTAAAATTAAAAAAAAAATTTTGAGATTATTTTAAACCGCATATTTAAAAAAAAAAATACTACAATAAATATGGACCAGGAACAAGATGAAATATTAAAAGCGCAACAAATTATTGCAACTTCGGTAGAAATTGCAAAATCATTACCAGATTATGAAGGAGATACGGACGTTGATCAATTCAACATCCATTTAGGACAATTTGTGGAAATGACAAAAATTGACCTAAAAGTATTAAAAAATATGTTACTTTTAAGACTGAAAGGACAGGCGCTAACATTCCTAAAACAAATAGAAAACTCGATAGGTACAGAAGCAACCTCAACCATTAACTCAATAGAATTATTGCAACAGGCCTTCCAGAAAAGATTCATTGACACAAGTTCATTGAATAAACTGAAACATGGCCTAGTTACTTTCGAACAGACACAAAACGTTCGTGAGTACTTGCATAAGGTTAGATTCGCAACAGAAGCGCGATACGGTCCAGGAGAAGGGGAATTATATGTAAAAATCATACTAAATGCATTTAAACAGGGACTAAACCCAAAGTTATACCGCCTTTTGATAGCTAAAAATATTGATAACCTAGAACTAGCGGTTCAGGAAATAGAAAGAGCCGTAGAAATTGATTCGATTGTCCTGCAGCATCAAAAACTGACAATAAATGCTGTAGAAAACAAAGCCCCTGTAAAGTCAAGAGATTCCTCTCCGCGATTTTTCTCCCGAGAAACATCGCCCAAACCTGTTCGAAATCAAATTCGAACAACTACACCTCCAAGACAAGTACGTTTTGCCCCCAATAATCAATTAAGGGCACAAACTAACAATGAACCATTAAGGTGCTACACCTGTAGCCGATTAGGACATATCGCAAGAAATTGTTTCGCAAACAATAATTATCGCCCAAATATTAGGGGAACGGGTAACCGTTTGTCCAGGGGGACAAACTATAGTGGGTACGCCCCAAGAGGTAATCGAGGAAACACCTTTGTAACAAGAAAAAATTATCCCACCCAAAATCAAAATTTCCAACGCGATACGTATCAATATCGAGGAGGGTACCGTGGAAGGACAAATCAACCCAGTAATAGTTGGAACAGAAATACAAGAGAAAATTACATCAGCCGACGGCAGCCATATAATAGCTCCATCTCAAGTAATAACCAAGGAACCCAAAACAGAACAAATGAAAATTCTACATCTAACATCTGGGAATCCCAGGGAAACGATATAAGCCCCCAAAATTCGTAGGACCAAAATATGGTGGCAAGATAATTTATAGGTCCCCTACAGTAATAATACCATTTTTAAGTGCAAATAATAATAATATGTTACCAGTATTTGAGAATTTCAACGCAGGGAATATTTATTTCTCAGCCCTTATAGATTCAGGAGCAACCGTAAATGTGATAAATTCATCAGTATTTAATAAATTACCAAACTATATTAAACGACGAATGAGCAATATCTGTCCCAATTTATCAAGTGTAACCGGACACGACCTGGATGTGAAAGGCACTGTGTATCTAGCCTTGCGCAAGGATAACAGAAATTTCTATACTCGATTTATAGTTTGTAAGAATTTTCCATACGAAGCAATAATAGGCGCAAATTTTTTAAAATCAAATAAAATATTATTAGATGTAGCAAATTCAAAGTTTATCTACCCAACGGACACCATATCAATGATAAATAACATACAAGCAAACAAAGTAAGGGAAAATATAGGTAACATGAGAGAGTATAGAAACAAACAAATTCAAGAAATTTGTTATTTATGGAAAAAACTTGAAAAAATAGAAACTCCAGGAGAAAAACCAGCGGAGAATCTTCTAAATTCAATAAAAGAAGAAAATCACGAAAAATATTATGGATTTGTAGTGCGTAAAACAAAAATTCCCCCTAAATCAATGCAGAGGGTCCAAATATCACAAATGTTAGAACCAGTTAATGATAAAAATGAAATTTGGGTAGCATCGCCGTCGGAAAATCTCCCGAAATATGTAGTTTGTGAAGAACAAATTATAAATTACGAAAAGGGAGAAGGTTACATTTGGTAACGAACACCCACGAAAACGACCTAATTACCCTAAGTAAAGGTACATGTTTAGTAGAGATACAAGTAGTATCGGAATCCGACATTAATAATTGGAAAAATTTGGAAAAAAACTACGTGAACAACATTAATGTTTACGTTGATAGAAAATATCCACTGACGCGATCTCAATTCCTTGAGAAATTCGAACTAAGTCACATAACCGATGTATCATTAAAACAAAAATTATGCGACTTATTATGGGAATATAGAGATGTCTTTTCAACATCTGAAGATGATATAGGACTTATCCCATTTTATAAACACGCAATACAAACCACAGGGCCGCCAGTGGCAAAACAACCATACAGAATTCCTTATAAACATAAGGAATGGCTAATAAACAAAATACATGAACTTGAAAAAAATCAAATCATAAGGCCAAGCATAAGCCCATACTCTGCCCCCGTTATTTTAGTCCCGAAAAAAAATAATGACCTTAGATTAGTGGTAGATTATAGAGCTTTAAATAAACAAGTAGTAAGTGACAAATTTCCCCTACCTAGAATAGACGAAATTCTAGACTCAATATCAAATAAAAATAAAATATTTACTTCCTTAGATTTGACACAAGGTTATCATCAAGTAAAAATAAAAGCAGCCGATATTTTTAAAACAGCTTTTTCAACAACAGAATGTGGTTCTTATGAATATTTAAGAGTACCATTTGGATTAAAAACCAGTTCGAGTGCATTGTGTAGACCCCTCCTTCATTTACTAAGAGGCCTAAATAACTTAATTCATTTTGTTGATGACGTCATAGCTATGGACAAAGACGCGGAGGACCATTTAGAGACACTAGCAAAAGTGTTTGGGAAATTTAGAGAAGGCAATTTAAAATGTAGACCAGAAAAAGTAAATCTTTTTCAAACAAAACTAAAATTTTTAGGAGTAGTTGTAACGCAAGGACAAATTTCCCCTGACCCTGAAAAAATAAAATCCGTTAAAAATATAAAGCCCCCCCAAACAATGAAACAATTACGAGGAATCTTAGGATTAATGAGCTATTTCCGAAAATTTATAAGAAATTACGCACAAGTTGCAAAACCTTTAACGGACCTCACGAGAGGCAACCCACAAAAAATTGTGTGGTCTAATACAGCTCAGAATGCATTAGATCATTTAAAAAAGGCTCTAACCTCAGAACCTATTTTATCGCTACCTGACTTCCAAACAGGACAATTCGTTGTTACAACGGATGCCTCTAACAAGGGAATTGGGGCGATCCTCTCCCAAATAATAAATGGGGAAGAAAGAGTGATAGCGTACGCTTCTCGCACCCTGACTTCTGGAGAAAGTAATTATTCTGCTACACAGCTTGAATTATTGTCGATTATCCACCATTTGGACAAGTTCAGACATTATTTGGTAGGCATAAAATTTAAACTGCGTTCCGACCACAAAAGCCTGCAATATTTGCAAACTTTCAAAAAGCCAACGGGAATACTCGCGAGATGGATTTTGAAAATCCAAGACTTAGATTATGAATTTGAACATCTTAAGGGAAAACAAAATGCCCCATGTGATTATCTAAGCAGATTTCCAGATAATACCCCAGTAGAAAATGAAAACGAAGAAATCAACACGATAAAAGCCAAGTATGTTCCAAAAAAGAAGGGTTTAAAAATGAAATCGGTTGAGAATAATTCGGTTGAGAAGGAACAGAAAAACAGCCCACTTTCCTTAAATTCTATAAAAATACATCAAAAGAAAGATGATACTTGTGCCGCTCTGATAGAATATTTCTTATATGATAAAGAGTTACCTCATGAAATGAAATCTTTTAAAAAAGAAATTGATAACTATTATTATGATTTCGACGAAAAAATACTATGTAGGATAATAACCGATACTGATAAAAGAAATCAAACTTCCGTTATACCAGTTTTACCCCAAATTTTGGAAAAACCCGCTTTTGAATTCTTTCATTCGGACGTAGGAGGTCATTTGGGATTAGATAAGACTTTCCATAGATTAAAACAATACTTTTTCGTTACTTCAGCCTTAACGAAGTTAAAGAATTATGTTAATAATTGTGAAACTTGTAATTTAAGAAAAAATCCTCAAGTCTACCCGAATCCAACGATAGGAAGAACGCCTACGGCCCGGTTTCCATTTGACATAGTCTCTTTTGATTTATATGGTACAAGTGGAGGATTACCCACTTCTAATGAAGGACATACCTGTGTACTGTCAGTAATTGATCATTTTTCTGGTTTCACTTTTGCAAAACCATTAAAAAATCAAAGCGCCTATACAACGTCTAAAGCTCTCGCTAAAATATTCCTTAATTTCGGTATCCCTAATACAGTATTAAGCGATAACGGCCCTAATTTTGTATCGAAAGTAACCAAGGATTTAATGTCTTTCCTTCAAATAAATAAATTGGTATCGACCCCCTATCATCCACAGGCCAATGGGAAAATCGAGAACAGACACAAACTATTTTCTAATATTTTAAGTATTTATACGAAAGAAAATCGCAGGGATTGGCATGAAACCTTACCTTATTTAACAAATGTAATAAATACAGCTTACTCCCAGGTCATTCGCGATAACCCATTTTATATATTATTCGGACGAGACTTTAGAATCCCTTATAATGAAATTATAGAGTCACGACAATTTTATAATGATTCTCAAGATTATAAACAAGAATTTATCAATAGAATGAGGAAAACTTATAAACTTGTAAAACAAGAAATAGAAAGATCAAAAAGAAAGCAAGAAGCAAAAAATATTCCTAATGTCAAAGGTAAACTCGATTTCCAAGTAGGAGATTGCGTTTACTTAAAAAACAAAAACAAATCGGACGGCAAGAAACTTTCGGACCGGTACCTAGGACCGTTAAAAATAATAAAAAAATATGATAATAATGTTACATTTAAACTATTAAAACCAAAAACAGGAAAAATATATAAAACCCATGTTAGTCGTATAAAGAGGGCAAAATTCACAGAAACATGGACCCCTCAACCTTCAACATCAAATACCTCGGAGGACGAAAATCAACCACCTCGCTCTAGATTAAGTGAGCTTAAACCTTTTAATTTCAAACAAGGATATTTTGAAAATAGTAGTGACGAGGAAAAATTTAATGAATTTCTAACCATGACAAATATGGTTACCCCCCCAAAAAGTACCCCCGTTACGCGGAGACGGAGGAATAGCGATTCGTCTTCCAGTGAAGAATCAGAAGAATTGGACGATACGATTTCTCCACAAACGCAATTTTTCCCGGATCGAATTTCGACACCTTTTCCACCAAAACGTTTCCCCGACGATTTGGTACACCCTGTCACACCAATAGACAGACCCTTTTCGTTACAAGATGAATTAAATAAGGCTATACAGACCCCTGGTGACATAGAGTCAGAAAAGGTCTACCAACCGCAGCGACAAACATTGCGGGAGGCCATGGATCTTATTAATTACCCAATTAAAACTAGACAAAGTACACTTGATACTAATCCAGCTACAGATGAACAACAATATCACGATATAACCGTCTCAAAGGCAAAACCAAAGGACTGGGTATCTTGGAAGGAAACCTTAATACAAACATGTCCTCACCCCCCGGAAGACATGGCTTTCAAGCAGTGGAGGCACCCCAAGAAGACATTTGAATCCTCCCAAAGCTCCCAAGAATCGTTCAATTCTCCCGAACCCAGAGATCAACAGGACGAGTCAATCAATAAACCCTCCACTTCACGAGGTGAAGAAATTTACGAAGGTCGAGCTGGATCTACACCTAAATCTCAAACTTCTACTTCAAGAGAACCAGATACTAAATCTACAACTAGTTCCTCAGATACTGAGAGTGAATCAGGCACAAATGAGCCCAAAGATGTGGAAGGAACAAGACCACAGAGTGCAACCGCCCAGGCTAAAAAGGCACAAATTAAAGGTCAAAAATTTCTTAAAAAACAATATAAAAAATTTGACTTGATATCGCTAGCGAAGCCAAAGAAAAAAACCGAGTCTACCGAAGAGAAGATAACAACAAGGTCAGGCCGAGTTGTCAAAAAACCAGATAAATTAGATTATTAATAAAAGAAAAATAAAAATCTACCAGTCCTGGATAAAATAAAGGAAAAAAAAATAATAATAAAATAATCATTTTTTGCTAATTGTCAATTAATTACGCTAAAAAACCATCCCTTAATAAAACATCCTTAAAAGAAAGTACCTTTCAGGAAAGCTGAAAGACTCCAAGTGAAAAATTGACCTATCTTCAAAGAGTGCTCATTATTCTAAGTGAGTTCAAAATCACATTTTTGCTAAGATTAACCGCATGAGTGCAACTGCTTCATTAGCATTTTTCTTAAAATAATTCCTTTAAGTTAAGGATTATCTTAAGGGTTAAAATTAGAACTGCCCCGTCGACTAACGTTTCGCCAGATAAGTAGGCGGGAAACTTCCTGATACTTAAAAACTTTAATTTCTCTAATAATATAACCCGTAGCTTGGTAGACTATATTACCACAAGTATAACTCAGCTGTAACAAAACGTTGATTAGAAAGCTTATTAATATTGCTAAACCTTACGCATAGACAGACGAGATAGATTTCGAAACTAGAATTACATTCGAAATTACAAGAAGTCTACTATACACGAAACCTGAATAGAGAGAGCGAGGCGCCCTTGCGGGTTGTAGTGGCAAGGCTTGACGTGTTTCAACTTACTTTGCCGCGTACTACCTGAGGGGACTCCTTGAAAGCTACTTCTTCATTGTTACAGCCAGCAGTAAAGTGAACAAATAAAAGTAATTTGCAACAAACTGTAAATTGAATTTTGACAAAACCAAATTCTCCGTGAGCCAGTAGTCGGTAGTTTGTGCGGATACTGCTAATGAATTGTGTCTAAGTTCGTACGCTGTATCCGTGCGATTTCCCGAATAACTATTTCTTCATTGCTTCAATCCATATACGTTGTATTTCTCTGCTTATTACTTGGAGTGTAATTCATAATTTAAGAATCTTTTTTTCATTTTCGATTTCTCCAAATTATTAAGTCCCTTTTAACTTAATTTACTACCCCATTTACCACCAAAATATGTCCAAAGCTGTTATAGATACAGAATTTATTTCAATTATCCATGCTAAGGAAAACATTATATACGCGGCAGCGATCTTAGTTCAAGATGAGAATGGCAAAGAGGTGTATGCTGAAACTTGGTACCTCAATTACGATTTAACAAAATTTGAACCTCATACATATAGATTTGGCTTAAAATTAGCGAATACTCCTAAATATCAACCCGCGAGAGGAGAAGTAAAAATAAAATATTCAAATAAAAATAAGAAAGGAAAAAACTTGACAAGCCTTCAACTATTAATAAGAAAACTACAACAAAAATTTAATATAAGCTATTGGTTTTGCAAGGGCCCAAATCAAACTGATCTACTTTTAATTGATAAATGTAGACCACCGAAAATTTGTTATAAGATTGAGGAAAATGAAAATTGTATTAAGTACGAGGGAATTCACCACCCCTTAGATGAAATCCGACATTACGCCAAATTTATGTATGATCCAACGTCCCAAAATTACGCAGTAAGGGGAAATAACATTTTCTTAAAGAGAAAAAAATCGGTAGAAGCAAAAAAAGACGCATATAAAGGTAAATTAAAATCAAAAAAATTCAAACAATAATCAAAATCTACAATTTTTTTTAGACGAAACACCAGAAGGACTCAAGGCGGAAAAAGGTAATTACTCATTAGATAATTAGCCTGCTTATACGTGTGACTAATACTAACCGGGAAAATGCCGCGACAAAGAACCTTAAGTAATACCGACACCCTAGAACCCGACCAAGACCTGATGTTTGCGAGACCAGAATTTTGGATTTCAAATAAAACACTAAGTTTACCAAACCTCTCAGTAATAGACTATGAACTACAGGAAATAATCTTCGAATCCGCAATAACTAATGCAATAAGAAACCTGGAATATAATACCTTATATTCATTATTGAAAGTTCCCGTTATTTTTAACGAGGAACTCTTAATACACGGAATAATCATCCCATTATATGGATCATTTTCATTAGATATATTGAGCAAAGATTACGATTATAGGCACAAAAATGCTGCATACACCTTCGCAGCCCTACTCCAAGCAATGCCCCCCGTTGCGTATCCTTTGATAGCATCTTTAATACGCGAAAATTTTTGGCACATAGAACAAGAATCAGGTTTCAAAATACTATGGCCCTTAAAGTTCCTGGACTTACTACTAAATGTGAATTACAAAATAGTGGAAGATGAAAATATATTGTTGGGAATATATGAACAATATTTGAGATACAGTACCAATTTTGAACCAATAATTGTAAAAAATTCAACACATTATATTTATGATGAACAGTATATGGAGTTAATAAATGTAACAACAAAATTCTACATGAATGATGAAAATTTTGGATCAAAAATTTTGCCAGATAAAGACATCATTGTGTATGAAAAATTCCTAGACACAGCTAGCCCCCTATACTTTCGTAAGGAATTGATTTATAAAATAATTCACACGACCTCAGATGAACTCAGTCTAAAAGATCTATGCAGGAAGAAAATACGGCAAACATTAAGGAAAAGGGACATTAATTATTCCATACAAAGCCTCCATATTCCCACTTTCCTAAAGAAATACATAATGTACATGGAAAACGGCCCCGGAATCAACGAAAAAGACTTCCAGTTAACATTTAAAACCCCCTACCTTTTGAAGTCAGCGTACAATTTAATGGCCAATAGTGGGCCAATTTTAAGAATAACAGAAAATCATGAAATTGACGGTCCCTTTTTACCCTTTACCCTTTTTTCTCCTCCCCCCTTATGTAACTTTTCTAATTTGTAGACAAGGAAGAACCGTGTAAAATAAATGAAAAATTTGGTTGGCAGAGAATAGAAACCAATACCTTAATAAACACGTCATACGCGATTCTAGAAGAAACCAGTACCAAGGTAACCGCCAATTAACTTACTAACCTGCTTGTAACTAACAAAAATTGAAAAAGAAATATCATGCCATTAAAAAGAACCTTAAGTTATCCCAACCTTACTAGGTTGAGGAATGGGGACAGTTTTGATATAAAAACTAGAACCATAAAAACTCCCCCCAGATACCTCAAAAACCGAACAGCTTGGTTTCCATGTAAAACACAAAGTTTGCCAAATTTGTCAAAAATTGAACACAAATTATTAGACCAAGATTTCGAAAATGCCGTTAAAAAAGCAACAAGAGAATTACAATACCGAACTCTCTATCTACTTCTCGAAATTCCTGTAAGCATCACTAATAAGTTGATAACAAGAATTTTGATCATCTTGTTATTTAGTTCATTTACACGCAAGATAAGAAAAGAAAACTTCCAGTATAAACAGCAACTTGCGTCTCGGACTTTTACGATCTTACTTAACAGAATCCCCCTCAAAAAATATCCTCTAGTTGCAACATTGATCAGCGAAAATTTTTGGAGAATCTATAATGACGGAGGCTATACAATCATATGGCCTCTCAGATTTTTGTCAATATTGATAAAAAGAAATACAAATGTCTTGTTGGAAAAAACAAGCATACTAAACAAAATTTATAAAGACTACAAGAACCATTATTCAGCTAGTAATTTGATAAGAAACGGCCGAAAATTCCATATTTATGAACCAGATTACAATGAACTGAAACAAATAATCTTTACCTGTAGCGAATGCGATGACAACTTTGCGTCAAAAATAGCGCCTCAAACAGATATAATCGTATTTGAAAAATTAATGAACTGTAAGGACCCCCTATTTTTCCATAAAATATTAATTTTCAAAGTAATCCATAACGTGTCAGGACTCTTAACCTTAAAAGAACAGTGCAGAAGGCACGTCCGACTTCTTATGCGGAAAAGAAATATAAATTATACCCTGTGGAGCCTTCAAATACCTAAAAATTTACAAAAATATCTTATGTTCGCGGAAGACAATTCAGAAAATAAAGGTCAAATATCTGAATTAACCTTTTGGTCAGCTCCTATTCCTAGATCAAAGGATTTTTTAACATATATAGGCGGACCAATTTTCAACGTGCAAAATAATTTCGACATCAACTTTGCAACAAAACTGTCTACTTTACAAAAATTTTAAACCTTCGAGTAACAAACAGCTAATCCCGCGAAATTATCCATAAAAACATGCCTAACTCTTAATATAACCCAATTTAATTTTTTTTTAGAAATTGGACTGGTCTAAAGATTTGAAGTAATGGAATCTCGACCGAATTACATCCTCGCAATCCAAGTTAAAAACCCTCAGATAAGGATGAATGCTTCATTAATGCAAAAACACGTAATTGAAACAAACCCTATGTTAACAAAAGCCTTAATCAAACAAAACTCTTTCCATCTAACGTTAAAAGTATTGCATCTGAAAAATAATACTGAAATTGAACATGTAAAAAGTGCTTTTGTCAAAACCATAGAAAAATATAGACAAAATTTCACGAATGAAAAACTTTATCTTGATTTTCAAGGCATCGGGGATTTCTTTGAGCAAATTATATATGCAAAATTAGAGAACGAAGAGGTAGTTAAAACGCGCCTAAATCCAATCATAGATGAAATCTCGAAAGAAATTACCAAAAGCGGAGTACAAATTGTAAATCAAGAAAACTGGAAGCCACATTTAACGTTAGTTGACCTAAGAAAAGTAAAAAAGCTAAGAAAAGAGGCACGAAAACTTCACCCCTCCTTAACTTCCAATTTTAAAAACATGAAATTTGGAAGAGAACTTGTAAACGGGTTACAATTACTATCAATTTTCGGACCCAAAAGCCAAGAAAACTATTACGAGGTAATAGCAGAAGTAACGTTTGAACAAAACACCCCTAAATGCAACTAAAAGTAAAAAAAAAAAAAATAAAAATAAAAACAAATGAAGTAAAAACGTTTCAGGAACAGAAAGGAGAACGAAACAGGAAATATATGGCGGTAAGGTAATGATTTTTCAAAATAAATTACGCTTACCAAAACTAACATTACAAAAAAAATATATATAACCTCCGTATAACTATCTTGATTCATATACTTATAGTAAGATAAATATGTTTAGAAATTACCAAAATCGCCGGACCTGTGAACTTTATAAACTATTATAAATAAGTGTAATAGCATATAACACACGAAAAATCTAAACTTAACACTTAGCCTACTAACCTTTAGCCTACTACTTAAGAAAAAAATAATAATTTTTTTTTCTCTTCGCATAATTTTAACAAAAATGTCCCAAAAGCATTTAACAAAATTCAATCTCTTACCTTATGCGATCTACATGGATTCATGACACGGTCCGAACTTTGAAAAATACTTCAAATATCAAGCTTTGAAAATACAAGCTTTGAAAACATATCAAAACACAATAACTATATTTGATAAACATTTGTTCACAAAGTATACTTATGTATCTCGCTTAGATAACAGAATATAGTCTTCCCATCTAAACAACTGAACAATGTATTGTAAAACGAGACTTTTATATAACGATAAAAGAAAACAACCTTTAGTATAAAGGCCAACATAGTCGCATCATCCTATTGAAATATCGCTACTTACAAAGTAATACATTGTTCATAATTTGACTAGCTCTCATTCCAAATGCAAAGTGCTGTAATAAAACCCTCAATTATTATCTACTTACATCTACTTGAGGTAGTGAATACCTCAAATCTAAAGGTTTTTCGAAAAGCCATAATTATACGGCACATCTTCAACCGACATGATAATTGGGATAGGAAAGTATTTCTACCTAATGAAGAATGCTTATTTTTTTCTTTATTCAATCAATTTGAAAATAACACACCTATCTAGTTCCTAACTAAACTGAAGGTTTTATATAAGGAAAAACTTAATGAGAAACATTTAATAAACCGTATAAAATTACGCCATATTGCGCTATATTAGTTAGTAAAAATTAACTAAGATAAGAATGTGTTGCTACGCGTTGCGCTATGTGCCGCATAAAACTAAAATTAGATGCGCTGCAAAAAAAAAAAAAAAAAAAAAAAAAAAATTAAATTTTTTCTAATAATTTAACTCTCCTTAAATGATTATGATACAATCTCTTCTTAATTAAAGACAATATAAGCTTATGTATACAAAGCAACTAATAACCTACGACTTTTCAATTAAACTAGGCTAAAATTCGACCGAATTTAAATTAGTGGTTAACATTTTTTTTTATTTTTAACAATTAGGCTACTTAACTTTCAGCGGAAAGAAGTTCAAGCACAAAACAACGCTAACATGTCGGAATTCAAACCCTTATACCTCAATATAACACCCTCAGCCAATTTGTGCCAGTTTGGCATAACTATAATTATCTCCCAAAGTGCATACCAGGAAAGCTGTGATCTATATCTTTGAGATATAGTTACTAGGCCTTATAATCTTATTATGTAATAACAAACCCTCATTTTAAGCTTTAGACTATATTAAACCATCTATAATTGGATTTAAACTAAATTCAAATTTAAACCATAAATCAAAAATTTTTTGTAACAAAATAGGCTAATAAATTTCTAATCCATAACAAATTAGTAATTTAAGCTTTAGGCCATAATAACCAATAATTATTTCATACTTTTATCTGGTATTAAAAAAAAAAAAAAAAAAAAAAAAAAAAAAAAAAATACTACTTTTAACTTAAAATACTGAATTATCAAGTAGTATAACCCTAATAGCATTTACCACTGCCCTACCCCATATTTTATTAAATTAAAAAAAAATATATATAATAATTTTTTTATGAACTGATATGGTAACGTTTACTCGCTTTGCCCTACTTCCTTATATTAGCTAACAGATGGAAATGAAGAACTAACAGAAATATAAGTTGATCCTCTACCAGACCTCAAAACGAAATTTCAACCAAGATCGCTAATAACTTGTTATCATTTAAGGTTTAATTTCATTTCTTTTGTTTAATAGTAATATGACCATTATGATTCTGAAAACTACATGTCCCCAATTTAAACAAAAAAATTAAGGTTTATTGAACAACTAATTTTTTTTTAGTCTAACATTATTCGCTGTAAAAAACACATACTATTAAATTCTTTAATTATTTTTGCTCAACTATGCATCTGAAAATTTTGCCTACCGCCCTGTAACCAACAAGGCAGTATATACACCTACTGTTTGGCGATGTATACATCAAGAAGTCTTTCTTAGAGCCAAATTGTCCTAACCCATGCCAAGGTCTGTACACGGATAATATATATATATTAATTACTCTCGAGACTACTAAAATATTTGCTATTAGACATTAATATTTCGTTACTATTGAGCCAAATCGCTCTTAATCACAGTTTGTTACCACAAACTGCTTAAGTATTAATTTACTCTATAAAAAAAATAACTTCCTTTCTCAGCTCCAATTTAGATTTATTGATATTTTTTAAATTGATTTTTTTAACACTATATCTTAATGACAATAGTGTGTTAGCCCCTTGAATCTATCTTCAAAAACTCCAATAATACTTAATAAATCACAGCGTCACGCAATCCATTTTTTCCTTCTATCATACTTTTTCAGAAATAATTTATTAAATGTTAATTACAGATAAGAATGATGATCTTAACATTTTTGATGACCATGTGTATAAGTGCCCATACACAAGATGTCGTAAAGCATGGGATAATATTCAAACACGAAAATTCACTTCTAACTAGTAACAACGCTTGGAAAATTTTTATGAAGCTAGACCCTAAACCATTTGAGACATTGTTCCAACAGGTTATAAGACTGGAGAAAAATACATTTGACCTGAAAGAATCAATTTTTCAATTTTTAAAGTCAGACAAGGGACTACAAACAAGCAAAAACAACCATAAAGAGAAGAAAGAAACATCCCCTAACTTTCCCAAAGTCAAAATAAAAAGAATAGTAGATGATTTTGATGCTAAATTGGCCGAAATCGATAAAGCTATAGGATTCGGAAAAACCATTGAAAAAAGAAAAAGGAGGTCAATTAACGAAAACCAAAACTCAGATATCGATAAAGAGACCCAGGATACAACTGAGCCAATAAAGACCCAACTTAGACAAAGAAAATTTTACGATGGACAATATGCATTATTGAACGAATTGCCCACAGTATGGAATTTCTTCAAAGAACTATGGAATGGACAAAAACAAATTAACAGGGCTGAGAACAAACAAATACAAGAAAAAATAAATTTATCTGAAATAAAACCAACGAAAGTTGAAACAAGAGATATAACCAGTATTTCCCCATACACACAGCAAACCGGTACAATTGAAACCCAAACAACAAGCATTGTATTTGACCTCGTAACGCGAACAAATAAAATACCAGAGATAATAAGAGGCATAGAAAATATTGAAGTGGGATTAAATTCCACAAATGGCACCAGCAAACCGAAATACAAGTTTAAATGCCAATACTTCTGTGGAATAATAAACGTCACAACGGAAGCTACCAAAGTCAACACGACCTCCCATGTTCCACGTCTTACTTCTTATACCGAAGATAGCACAAACGAATTGATGGAAATCCCCAAAAGCACCTCAAAAAAATACGAAACGACTACTTTCTGGAAATACGATACTCAGAACGAGGAAACCACAGCAGAAACTGATTTTACTCCAACAACAATCGAAGCTGAACATACCCCAATAACAGAAGTGGAAGAAACATTCCCCTCGTCAAACCCCACGACGACTGACCCACAACCAATAGAGTTAGACACCTCAATATCAGAAATTACTACAAGTACTATCCCTGGTTTACTAATGCCAATTAAAAACGATGAAATTTTAATAACAGTAAGGCAACCATGGCAATCAACTAGCTGGATATGGACTTCTTCGAAAAAGGGAAGAATACAAGTTAGATGGCAAATCCCTTTTGTCGAGACAGACTATGGTAGAACACGATGTGTGGATGGAGACAAAAATGTCAAGATGAAGGTCACTGGAGAGAATGTTGGACAATAGATGGTAAAAAAACTTGCGCGCGACTGGCCATGGCTGACGAACCAGCAAAGGATGAATTAGAACCCCTCCCGGAATTAACCATGGAAAATGCTCATAAAATCTCAACTCATCAGGCATTCCTTATCTTATATAGACAAAGGTTAGAGGCGTTATTTGAACTATTCAATACGGAAATACAAAAACTTAAACAAAGCACTACACGTATATTCGAAGTATTTTTCCGAAGAAGTAAATATAAACGATCAACAAGTCTAATCCCAATAGTAGGGGAGCTTGCTTCCCGACTATTCGGTTTGTCAACCGAAGAAGATTTGAATATACTAAGAGATAATGTTAAAAGACTCAACACAGCCATGAATACAACACTACATGTCCAAAAAATACAAGCAAGTATCGCCAATTATCAAAAAGACAAAATCGAGGCTATATCCAAAAAAATATCAAGAACAGTCAGCACAATGAACTATTTAAAAAATGAAGTAGACAGAGTAATCTCTGATTCCAGCCTAACAATGGTGTCACTAGACATTGTTATTATGTCTTTGTTGAACTTAGCCACTGATGTCAGTAAATTTGAATTCGCGTTATTTGAGTTAACAGGAGGTACTCTTTCTTACGACTTAGTGGATCCCTCGGATCTTAAGAACATCCTGAACGAAATAAAGACTCACTTAACATTTGGTCTCCACTTACCAGTAGAACCAGAAGTAGCTAACTTGTTTTTATATTATACCAAACTAAAGGTGCATATTACCGAGATCAATGAGCAACTATTTGCTGTAGTCACAATTCCTTTGATTAATCAACAATCCATATACGACCTATACAAAATATCTACATTTCCAATCAACATTAAGGAGACAAACTCCTTCATGAGCATCATCCCAGAAGCGGAATATATGTTAATAGATCAAGATAGAAGAAAATACGCGTTAGCAAATACCGAAGAATTAAAAGAATGCGTGTCATTTAAAAATTTGGTCTGCCAACTTACACTACCTATATATAATGTAAAGATAGGATCATGCATGCTAGATCCATTCCTAAAGGAATCGCAGCAACAAAAAATTCCTGATTCTTGTGAAGCCTTAATAGGAAATACCAAAAGAGAAACTTTCATTAATTTACGGAACGACTTATGGTTATTTACAGTACCTAAAAAGACAATAGGAACCCTATCCTGCTATAACAATACAGAAAAAATTGACCCCAGCTATCGAACCGAAATATTATTACAGGATGTTGGAACTATTACAATCAAACAAGGTTGCAGACTTGTAACTAAAGAAACAACCGTCCAAACACCTCTAATCACAACAAGCACTAACGTCATGAGCCCAAAAATAATAAACTTTCAAGGAATAAACTTGTCCTTCACGATTCCAAATATAAATGATGAAGAATCTAAAACATCCATATGGCCAAAAATAGAAAAGATTAAAGGTACCATGCAATTAACAAAAATAAAGGAAGCATTAGATATGCAAATACGCTTATTCACTGACGAAGACCAAAGATTGAAATATGTGGAGAGCCAATACGGTTTGTTCTCACCAAACTCATGGTATAATATTATAATCACAATATTCATGGTATTTCTTATTTCACTAACAATAAGAGCGCTACTAACAATTAACTATGGGAAACTGCTGAAGAGAAAAAGGATAAATAATGATGCAATTGAAGCACAAGAGATGCATCAATTGAACCCTACTGCTCCTGATGATATTTAAGCCATATTAACAGGGAGGATGTAATAATCCGGGGAAATTAAGAGGTCTTTCCCCGTACGTTAACATCCTTTCCCTACTGTAGAAATATTGTTGGTGTATAAGAGCTAAAAGGCTATGATGCAACATACTGTATTACTTTTTGGCGTATACATCAAAAATACTCTTGGCAGAAAATCTTTATGTAAATATAGACCTCTAACAAGCACGAAAAAAATTCGTTCCTATCTTTTTATGTGCAAGAGATTTAAGAGGTCATCTCTTGTAATTTTGCTGATCTATTCCAAGACAAAAAACATTCCAAGGCGTGATAATTGAAAGGCTATGATGCAAAATGTATTACTTTTTGACTAATCACGCATTGGAGGTTCAAAATTTTTTTTGGATCAAAATATGATCTAGAACATTAAGACCTCTATATAATCTTACATATATAACCCTCTTTAGTGCCGTGTTTTTATATTTACACGTAATCATAATAGTATAGTAATAGTGTAATACCAATAAAACTATTTTTGCTATATGACAAATCATACCTCTCGTTACTTCAAATGTACCTGAAAATTATTAGAATTTAAAACTTCTTTTAAGAAATCGTACATTCGATTTCACTTTGAATGTTTGAAAAAAAAATTATATTACTGTTATGCAATTATGTGCTATTATTATGCAATTTCATATTACAATAATGCTTTATGTTATCGTATCACTAGTACCATTTTCTATATGTTAACAACATGATTCTGCTTGGAAACTTTTATTACAGAATTTGGCATGCTGCTAACATTGGCCAACAATGTCATGATCAAAGACTACAAAACACCTATCATGATTTATCAACCACCGAAGAATGCCCGAGACACATCTGATTCAACCGGACAACTATCACCCATCTTTCATTTCTGACTGTACGATGTAGACTAGAGAAGACGAAACATCCAGCCAGCGGGTACGGCAACATACCCACGTAAAAACACCATTAGTGAACCCAATCAATATGGAAACCCTCACAGACCTAATGAAATTTTAGAACAGGAGATCCTAAGTCCTAATTTTTTAACTTAGGAATCAACTAACAAGTAAGGTGTTAGATAGTACTCCAGTCTATTGAATTAAATTAAGATAACGCCAAAGACAATTAAGATAAAGCTTAAATGCAGGAGAGAGCGGGAGCAGGTCAGAAGAACCGTAGTACCGGCCGTACCTTTGTACTTAAACTGCTGGGGATAGGTGATCCTGGGTCCCGCGCTTCCCATTTTGCAGAAGCGCAAAAACAAAAAGTCTTTACTTTTGCTAAATGGTGATAAAAAAAAAAATGACATTATATTCGTTCAATCAGTAAATAGGGCAAGGACACGAAAATTGTGATTGGTGTGAAACTAATATCCAGAACTAATAAGTGATGAACATTTAAAAAAAGTGCCAAATAGTGAATTATAAATTTAAGTAAATAAAAGTGCCAGTGAAAATCTTTTTATATTACGTTGTGTATTTTTATTTTTATTGTTAAAATACCTGGGATCAATCAAAAATCAAATATAACAGTTAAAACTTCAAGTAAAAATAAACAATTGGAACCAGGTATTCGAGTGTAATAACAGTTAATGTCAAGTGTTGTGGTTAAATAATTTTTTTTTAGTGCTAGGTGCAGGACATATATATATAAGGTGTAGGAAAATATTTCTGAAATTTTAATCATCATTTACAAGGTTATGGAATTATAATAAAATTTTTATAGACAATAAGGAATAAATACAATATTTAAAGAAAGAGATTAGACTGATTGATGGGGACATCAATCTACAACGGGAAAGGGGATATGTAACATATAAACCAGCCCCCTCCCCTCTATAAAATTCAGGACCAAATCCCTCATTCACATCCCCTTAGGAATCCTCAAATATAGGACCAAATCTCTCATCCATACTCTTCTAGGAACTCTTAAATTCAGGACTAAATTTCTCAGTCACACCCCTTTAGTAAATTTCAATTTGAAAAAGGTTTGAATAAAATCATTTAGAATTTAACAGTTGCTAAATTTAACAAGTCTACATAATCCTATGCAGTTAGACTACGTGCATTTAGATAAGTGAAAGGTTACTTAACAAGTCAAGTAACCAGTTATTCTGACCCCTGAGTTTTTCAACAGTCTGCATAGTCCAACGCGGTTGGACTATGTGCATTTAGATAAATTAAATGTTACTCAACAAGTTAAGTAACCAGTTATTCTGACCTATGGGTTTTTCTCAAAACCAAAAGAGAAATCCTTGCCATAGGAATAGCTTTTGGATGCCAGACTCGTCACATGATTAAATATTACCAATAGTAGTGGAGGTCAACTTCCGCAGGTCACCAAGCCTGTCCGGCAAGTGTGCGCGTTGGATATATGAGCCCAACACAAGGGCGAATAGTTAGTTTTATGGAGAGATTCGAATGCATTAGATCAATTGCTCATGTTCACCTTTTCATGCAATAAGTCATTGAAGCTATTTTGTCAATAGTTGTATATTGTAAGTAAATAAACCTTATTGTATTTAATCATCTTCTGTCTATGTATTAGGGCATAAGGTTCAGTTCCTCTAGCTTTCAGGTACGGTCCCAAGGGAATCTATATTTGTTTCAGGAGACCTCGACCAACACCGAGATGGTTCTGTCTCCCAGGTTACCGGGGATTATATACGAAGCCTTTTTATTTTATTTAATAATTTAGCTCCCATATCCACATCAAGCTATTAAGACTTAGAAAAGTCCCAAGCAACTCAACGCAAACCCCCCTTAAGATAAACCCAAACTAATTATTTAACAAAACCACCCCGTAACACGTAGCTATTACCCTCGAAAACTAAAACTTTTGAAATAGGAAAAGAGCCTTTAATCACATTCTTTAACATTTGCAATCATAAAATTGTCTAATATCTTCATTTTTTCCACAGACAAAGCTATTACCCTCGAAAACTAAAACTTTTGAAATAGGAAAAGAGCCTTTATTACATTCTTTACCATTTGTAATCATAAAATAGTCTAATATCTTCATTTTTTCAACATACATAGCTATTACCCTCGAAAAATAAAAATTTTGAAATAGGAAAAGAGCCTTTAATCACATTCTTTACCTTTTGCAATCATAAAATAGTCTAATATCTTCAGTTTTTTCAACATACGTAGCTATTACCCTCAAAAATTAAAACTTTTGAAATAGGAAAAGAGCCTTTAATCACATTCTTTACCATTTGCAATCATAAAATAGTCTAATATCTTCATTTTTTCAACATACGTAGCTATTACCCTAGAAAACTAAACTTTTTGAAATAGGAAAAGAGCCTTTAATCACATTCTTTACCATTTGTAATCATAAAATAGTCTAATATCTTCATTTTTTTCAACATACGTAGCTATTACCCTCGAAATTAAAACTTTTGAAATAGAAAAAGAGCCTTTAATCACATTCTTTACCATTTGCAATCATAAAATTGTCTAATATCTTCATTTTTTCAACATACGTAGCTATTACCCTCGAAAACTAAAACTTTTGAAATATGAAAAGAGCCTTTAATCACATTCTTTACCATTTGCAAGCATAAAATAGTCTAATATATTCATTTTTTCCACAGACAAAGCTATTACCCTCGAAAACTAAAACTTTTGACATAGGAAAAGAGCCTTTAATCACATTCTTTACCATTTGCAATCATAAAATAGTCTAATATCTTCATTTTTTCAACATACGTAGCTATTACCCTCGAAAACTAAAACTTTTGAAATAAGAAAAGAGCCTTTAATCACATTCTTTAACATTTGCAATCATAAAATAGTCTAATATCTTCATTTTTTCAACATACGTAGCTATTACCCTCGAAAACTAAATTTTTTGACATGGGAAAAGAGCCTTTAATCACATTCTTTACCATTTGCAATCATAAAATAGTCTAATATCTTCATTTTTTCAACATACGTAGCTATTACCCTCGAAAACTAAAACTTTTGATATAGGAAAAGAGCCTTTAATCAAATTCTTTACCATGTGCAATCATAAAATTGTCTAATATCTTCATTTTTTCCACAGACAAAGCTATTACCCTCAAAAACTAAAACTTTTGACATAGGAAAAGAACCTTTAATCACATTCTTTACCATGTGCAATCATAAATAGTCTAATATCTTCATTTTTTCAACATACGTAGCTATTACCCTCGAAAACTAAAACTTTTGACATTGGAAAAGAGTCTTTAATCACATTCTTTACTATGTGCAATCATAAAATAGTCTAATATCTTCATTTTTTCAACATACGTAGCTATTACCCTCGAAAACCAAAACTTTTGAAATAGGAAAAGAGCCTTTAATCACATTCTTTACCATGTGCAATCATAAAATAGTCTAATATCTTCATTTTTTCAACATAAAAATTTTGAAATAGGAAAAGAGCCTTTAATCACATTCTTTACCTTGTGCAATCATAAAATAGTCTAATATCTTCATTTTTTCAACATACATAGCTATTACCCTCGAAAACTAAAACTTTTGACATAGGAAAAGAACCTTTAATCACATTCTTTACCATTTGCAATCATAAAATAGTCTAATATCTTCATTTTTTTCAACATACGTAGCTATTACCCTCGAAAACTAAAACTTTTGAAATAGGAAAAGAGCCTTTAATCACATTCTTTACCATGTGCAATCATAAAATAGTCTAATATCTTCATTTTTTCAATATACATAGCTATTACCCTCGAAAACTAAAACTTTTGAAATATGAAAAGAGCCTTTAATCACATTCTTTACCATTTGCAATCATAAAATAGTCTAATATCTTCATTTTTTCCACAGACAAAGCTATTACCCTCGAAAACTAAAACTTTTGACATAGGAAAAGAGCCTTTAATCACATTCTTTACCATTTGCAATCATAAAATAGTCTAATATCTTCATTTTTTCAACATACGTAGCTATTACCCTCGAAAACTAAAACTTTTGAAATGGGAAAAGAGCCTTTAATCACATTCTTTACCATTTGCAATCATAAAATAGTCTAATATCTTCATTTTTTCAACATACGTAGCTATTACCCTCGAAAACTAAAACTTTTGATATAGGAAAAGAGCCTTTAATCAATTCTTTACCATGTGCAATCATAAAATTGTCTAATATCTTCATTTTTTCCAAACTTTTGACATGGGAAAAGAGCCTTTAATCACATTCTTTACCATTTGCAATCATAAAATAGTCTAATATCTTCATTTTTTCAACATACGTAGCTATTACCCTCGAAAACTAAAACTTTTGATATAGGAAAAGAGCCTTTAATCAAATTCTTTACCATATGCAATCATAAAATTGTCTAATATCTTCATTTTTTCCATAGACAAAGCTATTACCCTCGAAAACTAAAACTTTTGACATAGGAAAAGAGCCTTTAATCACATTCTTTACCATGTGCAATCATAAAATAGTCTAATATCTTCATTTTTTCAACATACGTAGCTATTACCCTCGAAAACCAAAACTTTTGAAATAGGAAAAGAGCCTTTAATCACATTCTTTACCATGTGCAATCATAAAATAGTCTAATATCTTCATTTTTCCAACATAAGTAGCTATTACCCTCGAAAACTAAAAGTTTTGAAATAGGAAAAGAGCCTTTAATCACATTCTTTACCATTTGCAATCATAAAATATTCGAATATGTTGATTTTTTCAACATACTTAGCTATTACCCTCGAAAACTAAAACTTTTGAA
>NW_027063254.1:0-39912 GCF_032884065.1 Artemia franciscana | reverse complement strand
GAGACAACCAACCCAGGACTAGTGTTATTTTATAACGTTTGTAGTTGAAGTCTATTTAAAAAATTTTCTTTTTTATACTCCATCTTTTCTGTTTTTTGACAGGTGATAAATTAATAGTATCTCTAAAACCTTATATATTGGGATTGAGCAAAGCTGAGAAGGTGAAAACAATTTTGTTGTACTTCATTCAAGCCAAAGATCTATTTTCCAAGGTTTCATATTTATAACACACATATTTTCAAAGGTCATCAAAGGTCAGGACCCTCTAGAGAGAGAGGAAGTGGAGGTAAGTACTTCCAAACACCTTCCTGAGACATACTTTAGCCTGTAGACCCATCCCTGAAAGTTTCATTTTTCTAAACTAGCCCCTTTCCAAGATAGCAGAAGTTACCAATCTAGAATTTTACCATAATTTTGGCACTCAGAAAACATGGTATTATGTTGTTGAAAACAACTGGTAACTTATACTTTAATTGAAAATTTGTCATTTTCAAGAGCTCAAAAATTTGCAGTAGCCTGTAAGCAATTATTAGGCTATATTCATTAAGAACTATAAAAGGCAACAAGTTTTTTTTTTATTTTATTGGTAAGTCAATTATAGCCTATGAACTGCAACAAATTTACTGGAAATATTTTCAGCTTCACAGCTGCTAAATCCCAATTCAAGCCTATGAGGTTTGAAAGATGTGCAAATACATTTCTTTAAATAAAAAAAAAACAAAAAAAACATTAGAACCATGCTTTTGTACTAAGATCTTAGATAGGCTATAAGATCTCACATCTTTCTGCAAAGATTTCTGTTCTTTTGTTCAAGTAGGCTAACTTCCAAGACTTAGAAATCAGAAGGTTAACAAAGCAGATTGGCAATACCTTCCTCGTATGTTTTTGGCCCTGGATTAATTAATTGAAGTTTCATTTTCCTAATCTAGCCCCTTTCAAAGGTAGCAAAACTAACTATTCTAGAATTTTACAGGGCTACAGGCTGGATAATTACCAAAATACCCTTGCCCCTTGCCTGCACTTTTACGTTACGTAATCTTTTATAACTGCTTTCCAAACTTACTATTGTTGTTGTTGTTGTTGTTATGCTCTCCTCTGTGCTTTATGCACCTTGAGAGCCTTATCTCTTGGTTGTCATCCACTTTTTGTCATCCACGATTAAATAGCAGAAGCATTAAACATCTAATGCTCTACCAATGTCACTGAAGAACTGTAGTAAGATGCGGGCGATCTCTACATTTTCAGGAACTGATTTAAATCCTCCAAGTACTAACTGCATTGAAGGGGCTACATTCTTTTTTATAAAGAAGCCAAATATATTTGAGCGATAACCATTGTAACTCGGGCATTTAAAAACAATATGCTCTAAGTCTTCTTCCACATCAACACAATTGGCACTCAATGGGGATTCACCATATATTTTGGCTTTGTAAGTTCCAAAGCCAGCATGGTTTGATCTTAATCTAAATAGTATTCTCCCTTGCTTTCTAGTTAAAGAGCTGTATACATTAATTCCACCCTCTTGATCCACATAAGGTCTAAAATGCTGTTTGTTCAGAGTCTTTGCACTATCTGCAACCTTTTTCATGATTTTATCTATTTTCCTTTTGTTTTCTGAATGGTCCCATTCATCAAGTTGGATTCCTCGTGATGTTGCCTCCTTTGCTAACTTATCTGCTAATTCATTGCCAGATATACCAGAGTGCGTTGGCACCCATTGAAGATTACTTCCCTTTTGTTTGAAATATCTTGGAAAACGCTTAGAATGGAGGGATTGGGATGAAACTTGATGGGAAAAATAAGCAGAAGTCCTAGATACATGATTGACATAACTGGAACGGATCTGCTCTGCTTGGGGGAGTTGGGGGGGGGTTAATTCTGAAAATTAGAAAAATGAGGTATTTTTAGCTTACAAAGGAGTGATCAGATCTTATTGAAATTTGGAAGAATATCGTGTCTCAGAGCTCTTATTTTAAATCCCGACTGGATCTGGTGACATTGGAAAGAATTGAGGGGAGAACATAAAATCTCGGAAAGCGCCTAGAGCTGAGGAATCGGGATGAAACTTGGTGGGGAAAATAAGCACAAGTCCTAGATACGTGATTGAAATAACCGGAACGGATCCGCTTTCTTTGGGGGAGTTGGGGGAGGAGGGTTAATTCTGAAAAATTAAAAAAAATGAGGTATTTTTAAATTACGAAGGAGTGATCGGATCTTAATGAAATTTGGGGTTTAGAAGGATATCGTGTCTCAGAGCTCTTATTTTAAATCCCGACCGGACCCGGTCAAGGGGCAATTGGGGGACAGAACCTAAAATCTTGGAAAACATTTAGAGTGGAGGGATCAGGATGGAACTTAGTGGGAAAAATAAGCACAATTCCTAGATACGGGATTGATATAATCAGAACGGATCTGCTCTCTTTGGGGGAGTTGGAGGGAGGGTTAATTCTAAAAAAATTAGAAAAAATGAAGTATTTTAACTTACAAAAGAGTGATCGTATCTTGATGAAATTTCATATTTAGAAGGACCTCGAAACTCAGATCTCTAATTTTGAATCCCGACCGGATCCAGTGTCATTAGGGGGGGGGGGGCAGGAAATCTTGGAAAATGCTTAAAGCAGAGAAATCAGAATGAAACTTGATGGAAAGCATAAGCACAAGATTGGTGACTGACATAACTGGATCCGCTCTCTTTGGTGGAGTTGGGGGGGGGGAATAATTTTTAAAAACTAGAAAAATTGAGGCATTTGTAACTTACGAACGGGTGATCAGATCTTGATGAAATTTGATATCTAGAAGGATCTTGTGCTTTAGAACTCTCATTTTAAATCCCGACCAGATCTGGAGATATTGAAGGGAGTTGAAGGGGGAAATAGGAATTCTTGGAAAACGTGAAAATCGAGGTATTTTACGAATGGGTGATCGGATCTTAATGAAACTTGATATATAGAAAGATCTTATGTCTCAGATGCTCTATTTCAATTCGGATCGGATCCGGGGACATAGAGGGTTGGAGGGGGAAACAGAAATCTTGGAAAAGCCTTGAGTGGAGAGATATGGATGAAGTTCCCCCCTAACCCCCCAATGTCACAAGATCTGGTCGGGATTTAAAATAAGAGCTCTGAGACACGATCTCCTTCCAAACATCAAATTTCATCAAGATCCCATCACCCATTCGTAAGTTAAAAATACTTCATTTTTTCTATATTTTTCCGAATTAATACCAAGTGTCATAAAAATGGGCAGAGGGCATGCAAAAAGCTCAGGTGATTAGTTTGGAATTCACCTGATCAGTCAGCACACTATCATCAGCTACAGGATCGACCAGCAGCTACAGGATCATCCTATTTCTGACAAGTTCAATTTAAGGTAATTATTGGCTAATTGAGTTCAACCAGTGCTGTCACTTACTTGAAGTACTTTTACTTGAAGTACTACTTAAGTAAAATTTTCCATTACTTGTACTTGTACTGAAGTAAAAACTCTAGGGTGTACTTATTACTTGATACTTAAGCAAGATTACGGGATACTTATTACTTAAGATACTTTTAATATACTTGCTTTTCAAATACTTTGCCTTTGACTCGAAAATTTTGTGCGTGTGTGCTTTGGCAATGTACAAGAAAACATCACCCTTTAGATTTAGAGTAAACTCAAATATAGCTCCATGCCCTATTTTTGGATATGAAATATGGTAATTGTTATTGACGAAAAAAATTATAGCATAATTAACACTTGGTTTAATTTTTGTTTAAAAGTTATATAACAAAGAAAATTGAAATTATTTCACAGTTCACTGGTCGACAGTGAGCCAAAATCCCTTGTTTTGTGCTAAATGTTGCATAATGTGGTCCATTTTGGCTTATATTTCTGACATTAGTGTTTAAGTTTTGTCATCTCGTCAACTGAACCAGATTTCTACAATTTCATCATCTTGAGGACCATATTATTGGTAAAACTACTGAAGCTATGAATCTTTGCCCATCTAAATGTTGTCTGCAATAAACAAGTCTAGGAAATTCTAGCTGGATCCAATGCAGTGGTATTTTATCATATTCAATCCAGGTATTCAGACGAATCTGACTTCAGATTTGTCACTCCATTCATAAGTTATAAGTGCTACTAAATTAAAGGAAAACTCAACTTTCTTAATACTTGAAACCCTCTCCCCCTCGCCTTATTTGAGATAGGGTTTGTGATACCAGAACTTGATATGAGCCCTGATCTTAGGCATCTTTAATCTAGTTTTCCCTCGGATCCGTTACTCCATTTGCAAGTTATACTAAATTAAACATAAAACTTAAATTTTTCAGGAATTAAAACCCACTCCCCCTTGTTAAATTTGAGCTAGGTTCTTTATCTCAAAACTTGATATGTGTCATGGTCTTAGGCCTCTTCGGTTCAATTTTCATTCAGATCCATCACTCAAGTCGTAAGTTATTCTGAATTAAACAAAAACTGTTTTTAGCAGGTAAAGTCCTCTCCCCCCCCCCTGTTTTATTTGACCTAGGGTCTTCATCTTTCAACTTGATGTGTCTCATGATCTTTGGCACCAAATATGGCCATCAAAATTTTCATCCAAATCCAACCAGCGGCTCTCCCCCAATACGGGATTACACAAACGGACGGACAGACAGACAGACGGACGGACGGATTTTGCAACGTCTTAGGCAGCCATGTTGGCTCATTGGATTAAAAAAAAGGAAAACAATAGCATATCATCATCCAGGCATCATCACCTATTTGGATAGTCGAAAATATCCATCAAAATAGGTTTTTGAGATCTGTCTGTCCGCCCGTCTGTGCAATCGAGTGTAGCAGGAGAACCGCCAGTCAGATTTGTATTAATATTGAACTATTTGGATTAAAATTGAGCTTAATTAGGGCGATAGGGCTTTAAGTGTTAAAAGAAATTCGAGTTTTTCATTTAATTCACTGTAACTTGCAAATGTAGAGATGAATTTCGATGAAAATTGAATTAAGATGCCTAAGAGTATGATATGCATAGAGTTCTGGGATGGAGATCCAAGCTTAATTAGGTTGAGGGGGATGGGGGCTTTAAGTGCTAAAAAAGTTGAGTGTTTTGTTTGACTCAGTTTAACTTGCGAATGAAGTAATAGATCTCAATGAAAGTCAAGCCAAAGATGCCGAAACCATAAGACACATAATGTTTGCAGATAGCTTAATTGGGGGGGGGGCATTAAGTGCTAAAAAAGTTAAGTTTTTCATTTAATTCAGCGTAACTTGCGAGAGATTTAACCAAAGGTGCCTAAGACCGTGACAGGCATCAAGTTTTGAGATGAAAACCCTAGCTCAAATAGAACAAGGGGGAGTGGGTTTTAAGTTCTGAAAAATTAGAAAAAATGAGGTATTTTTAACTTACGAAGGAGTGATCGGATCTTGAATTTCATCGGATGAAATTTCATATTTAGAAGGACCTCGTAACTCGGATCTCATGTTTTAATTCCCAACCGGATCCAGTGTCATTGGGGGGATTTAGGGCGGGGGGGGGCAGAAATCTTGGAAATCGCTTAGAGTGGAGTGATCAGGATGAAACTTGGTGAGAAGAAACAGCACAAGTCCTAGATACGTGATTGACATAACCGAAATGGATTCGCTCTCTTTGGGGGAGTTGGAGGGGGTGTTAATTCGGAAAAATTACAAAAATTGAGGTATTTTTAACTTAAGAGCGGGTGACCGTTCGTGAGGTATTTTTAAATTTGATATTAAGAAGGAAATCATGTCTCAGATCTCTTATTTTAAACCCCAACCGGTTCTAGTGACATTGGGAGAGAGTTGGAGGGGGAAATCGGAAATCTTGGAAAACGATTAGAGTGGAAAGATCGGGATGAAACTTGGTGGGTAGAATAAGCAAATGTCGTAGATATGTGATTGACGAAACCGGACTGGATTCAATCTCTTTGGGGTAGTTAGGGGGGTCCAGTGCTTTGGCGAGTTCGGTACTTCTGGACGTGCTAGGACAATGAAAATTGGTAGGCGTGTCAGGGACCTGCACAAATTGACTTGATAAAGTTGATTTCCCCGATTCAACAATCTGGGGAGGATGAAGGGAGAGAAAAAATATGGATTTTGATATTTAAAAGGACCTTGTGTCTCAGAGCTCTTATTTTAAATGCCGACCGGCATTAAGCCTCTGATTTTTCTTTTAAATTAATCTATTGATTCTTATAATTTTGCTAGAGCTCATGCCATATAAGCTCTTGGCTCTTCTGACCTCTTCACAAGTGCCATATGAGCTCTTAACTCTTGTTTTACTCTTTTTTTCTCAGAAGATTTTCGACTTATTCTCATGGTTTTTGCCACTTCATGGTGTGAAAACTGCTGCTAAAAATAGATAGGTTGCAAATTCTGCCGTATTGTCTTCTAGTATATTTAAATGTGTGCTTGCATTGTGCCTGCGTCCCCTTAAAAGTTCCGTTTTTTTACTATAATATTGGTTTGTCTTCTTTTGCATATGCAGACGACGTTCTTCTTGTTGCCCGGACTCGCCGTGGATTGCTTTACAATTTTACTATATTAACCAATGAACTATCTAAGATTGGACTGTCAGTTAATGCGTCTAAATGCGAGTTTATTTGTTTTAATAGCCCTTATGCGGTCGCTCCATTTGTTGCTGGGACTACAATTCTGCCATGTTTTTCTTTAGTTAGTTGGCTTGGTCTGTGTTTCGGTCCAACACTTTCCACTACCTTTTCATCCCTAGTGAATCAAGCCGGGAAAAACCTACGCGTCGTATACGAATAAATATCCCCAAACAAAAGCCGTTACAACCGCAACGGTTTGTGCATGATTTATAACGCTTATTGCGCCCCTCTGCTTTTGTTTTTATCAGGCAAGGCTCATCTGTTTCGTAAGAAAAATCGCCATACTCTACGTGCGGCTTATTTCAGATATTGCAAATTCCTCCTCCGGCTTCCTAGATGGCGCCAAAACAGAAAAATAATTGCTCGATTTGGTTTAATAGATATGCCTTCTTGGATTCGGTCTTCCGGTGATGATTTATGTAAAAAGACTATCTACTTATTCACGTTTACGACCCTCTGCAGCCCTTTTTCCATATTGATACTGGTTAATTAGTCCACGTTGTCCTTTGTTAGTTTGATTTTTTTTTTCTCGCTGTTTATCGTTTTGTTTATTTACAATAATCCTTACTTTGTGTTTTTTTTAATACTTTTACGGATAATAAAGTTCATTCATTCATTTGACCATCCATATGGAATGCGTCTGAATCAGCGGACTTGATGCAGGCCCGTGATTTTATAGTATATGTTTGTAGGGAGTTTTACCAACCATTTGAATTGACTACACACCATGCGGCTTGCTTGAGTGAAAACCAGCCAAAGAATATAGATGCCATACATTTTCATAGCGTGTCTAAAATTTAACTTGAAAACTTGAGGCAGTTTCCTTATAAAGGTGCCGAGGGCGAGACATGTCATCAAAGTGTGAATCAAGACTTAATTTTCATACTCTTCTTTTCTTCCAACATGCTGAGAGACAGCGACCTTCAGCTAGCTGCCAAAAGTGTGGTATTTTTGTTGCTCCTTTTTATTGAGCTTTGATTTCTCTTATTTTTTAAGTCTGCAACTGACTCACTTGGCTCCTTACTATTAAATTTGGGTTTTTTTCTATTTTCAATATTTTTTTCAACATTCCGACAGATATCAGAATAACCCTGTATTATTTTCAAACGTCCCAGATTTGACCAAATACTAATCGCCAGAAGTTCAACTCTATGTGCACTGTATTAATCCTGTCATGTGATCTGTCTGAACCAATCAGAAGTTTTTGACTGCACTTAATTGATTTGATAGTCTTTTTCTTTCAAGCCATAGTGTTGAAAATTGGTTGAGATTATTTTTTGGACTTTGTTGGGTGTCTACCAGTCAAATAAGGAAAAAAATACTTTCAATATTTTTTATCATTCCCACATGTTTCAGAATAACCGTGTATTTTTTCAAGCGTGCCAGATTTGACTGAACACTAATCACCAGAAGTTCAACTCTGTGTGCACTATGTTAATCCTGTCATGTGATCTGTCTGATCCAATCAGGAGTTTTTTTACTACACTTAATTGTTTTGAAAGTCTTTTGCTTTCAAGCCGTTGTGTTTGGTTCAGATTATTTTTTGAACTTTGTTGGGTATGTACCAGCCAAACAATGGAAAACAATACTTTCAATCGTTTTTCCATCATTCCCACATGTTTCGGAATAACCCAGTATTTTTTCAAATGTGCCAGATTTGATTGAACACTAATTGCCAGAAGTTCAACTCTACGTACACTGTGTTAATCCTGTCATGTGATATGTCTGATCCAATCAAGAGTTTTTTGACTGCACTTAATTGTTCTGATAGTATTTTCCTTTCAAGCCATTGTGTTGAAAATTGGTTAAGATTATTTTCTTGGACTTCATTGGGTGTGTACCAGCTGAACAAGGGAAACACTTAAAAACGATAAAACGAAAATTCTGGTTCTTGATTAAGATTTCCAAGAGAGGAATGACAAGGGACGTTTTATAGGCAAGGGAAGGGGCTAAGAATCCTTCAGAATGGCTTTAACCAAAAGGTAGCATGGGATTTATATCAGAAATAAATATATATATATATATATATATATATATATATATATATATATATATCAGTGATGCAACAAGTACTCCAAATTTTTACTTAAGTATCAAGTATTAAGTACTCATTGTTTTTTTTTACTTAAGTAACAAGTAATAAGTACTTTCCAAATTCTTACTTAAGTATCAAGTACTTACCAAAATTTTACTTAAGTTGTACTTCAAGTACTACTTTAAGTACTTATTATATATATTTTCACACAGCTTATATATATATATATTTCTGATACCAAGCCCATGCTACCTTTTTGTTAAAGCCATTCTGAAGGCTTCTTAGCCCTTTTCCTTGCCTATCAAATGTCCCCTTTCATTCCTCTCCCAGAAATCTTAATCAAGAACCGGACTTTCCATTTTATCGTTTTCAACTGTTTCCCTCGTTTGGCTGGTACACACCCAAAAATTAAACTGAACCGATTTTCAACGCAACGGCTTGAAAGGAACAGACTATCAAAACAATTAAGTGCAGTCAAAAACTCCTGATTGGATCAGACAGATCACATGACAGGATTAACAAAGTGCATGTAAAATTGAACTTGTAGCGATTAGTGTTCAGTCAAATCTGGCGCGTTTGAAAAAATACAGGGTTATTCTGAAACATGTGGGAATGGTGGAAAAATAGGGAAAATAGAAAAACAAACTTCGGATTGGCTTTAAAACAGATAAAAGGTAATAAAGTGGTTCGTTCTCTGATTTAATAAGTAAAAACCTTAGCAACAAAAAAAAACTCAATTTTAAAAGTAAGGAGTCAAGTGAGTCAGTTGCAGACTTTTTTAATAAGAGAATTCAAAGCTCAATAAAAAGGAGCAGCAAAAATCCACACTTTCGGCAGCTTGCTTAAGATTGTCAGCGTGCTGAAAGAAAAGAACAATTTGAAAATGAAGTCTCGATTCATACTTCGACGACATGTCTCGCCCTCGACGCCTTTCAAGGAAACTGCCTCAAGTTTTCAAATTATTAAATAAAAAAACAAGTTTTTTTAACTGCGAGTAAGGAGCAACATTAAAACTTAAAACGAACAGAAATTATTCTGTATATAAAAGGGGTTGACCCCTCCTCAACGCCTCGCTCTTTACGCTAAATTTGACTCTTTTTCATAACTCTACTTTTTAAAACAACAAAAAACTTTAGCGTAAAGAGCGACACGTTGAGGAAGGGTCAATCCCTTTTATATGCGGAATAATTTCTGTTCGTTTTAAGTTTTAATGTCGCTCCTTACTTGCAGTTAAAAAAAAATTTGTTTTTTTTATTTAATTTCTGAATGTTTTTTAATTAATGCATGTTTTGAATTTGGCTCACCGTGCATGAATAATTAAAACGAAATTTGCATATTATTAAAAAAAAATTGGCTAAATGGCTTTCTCATAGTTTTGACCGAACGATTTTGATAAAAAAACTGGGGTGGGCAAGGGGGCCTAGTTGCCCTCCAATTTTTGGCTACTTGAAAATACAACTAGATTTTTTTATTTTTTCACGAACGTTTTTATGGCACTTGGTATTAACCAAGTGACATATAACAATCGCAAATTATGTCGGTCTGACGGTCCCAGTTTTGCTACTTTAGGCACTTCCAGGTAAGCTTGGAGGATAAAATTTGGCGAGCGTATCAGGGACTAGACCAGATTAAATTAGAAATAGTCGTTTTCCCGATTTGATCATCTGGGTGGGAGTGGGGGGCCGGTTAATTCGGATAAAATAGAAATAATGAAGTATTTGAACTTACCAAAGGTTGATCAGATCTTAATGAAATTTGATGTTTGGAAGGATATCATTTCTCAGAGCTTTTATTTTAAATCCCGACCGGATCTGGTGACATTGGGGGGAGTTGGGAGGGGGAAACCCGAAATCTCAGAAAACACTTAGAGTGGAGGGACCGGGATGAAACTTGGTGGGAAAAATAAGCAAAAGTCATATATACGTGATTGACATAACCTGAATGGATCTGCTCTCTTTGGGGTAGTTGGGGGGGAGGATTAATTCTGAAAAATTTAGACAATGAGGTATTTTTAACTTACGAATGGGTGATCGGATCTCAATGAAATTTGATATTTAGAAGGATATCGTGTCTCAAAGCTCTTATTTTAAATGCCAACCAGATCTGGTGACATTGGGGGAGAGGAACCTAAAATCATCGAAAACGCTTAGAGTGGAAGGATCGGGATAAAACTTGCTGGAAAAAATAAGCAGAAGTCTTAGATGCGTGATTGACAAAAGTGGAACGGATCCGCTCTATTTGGGGGAATTCGGGGGGGGGGGGGGGTGATTCTGAAAAATTAGAAAAAATGACGTATTTTTAACTTACGAAGGAGTGATAGGATCTTCATGAATCTTCATATTTAGAATAACCTCGTAACTTATTTTTTTATTTTAAAGCTCAACCAGATCCAGCGTCATTGGGGGGGGGAATCTTAGAAAATACTTAAAGCGGAGGGATCAGGATGAAACTGGATGGGAAGAATAAAAACAAGTCTAAGATACGTGACTGACATAACCGGACCGAATTCGCTATCTTTGGTGGAGGGGGGTGGGGGGGGGGTAATTCGGAAAAATGAGATACTTGTAAATTACGAACGGGTGATCAGTTCTTAATGAAATTTGATACTTAGAAGGATCTTGTGCTTTAAAGCTCTTGTTCTAAATTCCGACCAGATCCTGTGACATTGGGGGAGTTGGAGGGGGAAACCGGAATTCTTAGAAAAGATGAAAAGTGGGGTATTTTTATTTTACGAATAGGTGATCGGATCTTATTGAAAATTGATATATAGAAGGATATATGTCTCAGATGCTCTATTTTCGACTCAAATTGGATCAGGGGACATAGGGGGTTGAGGAGGGAAACATAAATCTTAGAAAACGCTGAGAGTGCAGAGATTGGGATGAAACTTGATGGGAAGAATAAGCACAAGTTCTAGATACGTGATTGACATAATTGGAACGGATCCGTTCTTTTTGGAGGAGCAGGGGGGGGTGTCAATTTGGAAAAATTTGAAAAATTGAGGTGTTTTTAACTTAAGAACGAGTGACCGGATCTAAATGAAGTTTGGTATTTAGAAGGAATTCATGTCTCAGAGCTCTTATTTCAAATCCCGACCGGATCTGTTGACATTGGGGGGAGTTGGAGGGGGAAATCGGAAATCTTGGAAAATGCTGGAGGAATCGGGATGAAGCTTTGTGGATAGAATAAGCAAATATCGTAGATACGTGATCGAAGTAACCGTACTGGGTTCACTCTCTTTGGGGGAGTTGGGGGGAGGGGTTCAGTGCTTTGGCGAGTTTGGTGCTTCTGGACGTGCTAGGACGATGAAAATTGGTAGGCGTGTCAGGGAGCTGCACAAATTGACTTAATAAAGTCGTTTTCCCAGATTCGACAATCTGGGGGGCTAAAGGGAGAGGAAAAATTAGAAAAAATGAGGTATTTATAACTTGCGAGTAGGTGATCGGATCTTAATGAATTTTGATATTTAGAAGGACATCGTGACTCAAAGCTCTTATTTTAAATCCCGACCGGCATTAACCCTCTGATTTTCCTTTTAAATCAATCTATTGATTCTTAGAATTTTGTTAGAGCCCATACCATATGAGCTCTTGGCTCTTAGCTCTTCTGGCCTCGACACAAGTGCCATACGAGCTCTTAGCTCTTGTTGTTAGTAATGAACATACGTACCTTATGAATTAACTTACGTAACGAACTTCCATATTTGTTTATTTTTATTACGTATATGAGGGGGTTTGCCCCCTCGTCAATACCTCGTTCTTTAAACTAAAGCTTGAATTTTGTCCCAAATCTTCAAGAATGACCCCTGAATCACAAAGGCCTTAGAATAAATAGTTGAAATTACTAAAAATACTTTAGTGTCAAGAGCAAGGTATTGTGGAGGAGACGAATCCCTTTGTACACGTAATATTTTATGTTCGTTTTAAGTTCTAATTCTGCTCATTACTTTCAGATGAAAAAGAAATCATTCATTTTCTCATTGTTTTTTTTTTTTTAATAATGCTAGAAAATCCTGCGCCCCCTAAATGGAAATTCTCATCCCTCGTAAAAAAAATCCTCCATGGAAAGATCCTCCCACGTAACCTCCTACTCGCACCCCCCCCCCCCCGCCCCAACGCAAAAAAGTCCCCCTGAAAACGTCTGTACAGTTCATAATTAACAATTACTATATGTAAACAATGGTCAAAGTTCGTAACTTGCAGCCCCTCACCTAGGGACTGGGGGGGACTAAGTCGTCCCCAAAGACATAGTTATTGGGTTTTCGACTAAGCTGAACAGAATGGATGTCTCAAAATTTTTATCCGGTGACTTTGGGGAAAATGTGCGTGGAAGGGAGCCTAGATGCCCTCTAATTGTTTGGGTCACTTAGAAAGGACACTAGAAATTTTCATTTCTGTTAGAATGAGCTGTCTTGCGACATTCTAGGACAACTAGGTTGATACAATCACCCCTGAAAAAAAAACACGCATCCGTGATCTGTCTTCTGGCAAAAATACAAAATTCCACATTTTTGTTGATAGGAGCTTGAAACTTCTATGTTGAGGTTCTCTGATACACTGAATCTGATGATGGGATTTTCGTTAAGATTCTAAGACCTTTAGGGGGTTTTTATCCCTATTTTCTAAAATAACTTTTGATGGGTAAGACTAAACTTGATCAAACTTATATAGTTAAAATCAGCATTAAAATGCAATTCTTTTGATGTAACTATTGGTATCAAAACTCAGTTTTTTAGAGGTTCGGCTACTATTGAGCCGGGTCGCTCCTTACTACACTTCGTTACCACGAACTGTTTGAAATTTCAGACGCGCTATGAAAATGTATGGCATCTAGATCCTTTGGCTGGTTTTCACTCAAGCAAGCCGCATGCTGCGTAGTCAATTCAGGTGGTTGGTAAAACTCCGTACGCACATAAATTATAAAATCACGGGCCCGCAGCAAGCCCGCTGATTCAGAAGCATTCCATGCGGTTGGTCAAACTGCCGAAGTTTTCAGAAGTTGCAACGTATCTATTTCTAGCAGCAGTTTTCACACCATGAAGTGGCAAGAACCATGAGACTAAGTCGGAAATCTCCCGGGAAAAAAAGGAAAAAAAGTAATTTTTTCTGGGGATGGAATATTTGCCAGGTTGAAGGTATGGCTCATTCATTTCAGTATGGCTCATTCTGGAAAACGATTATTTCCAGGCTTTGGGCAAGCCACGGGTGGAATACCCCCTTCCCCTTGCTGTATTTGAGATAGGGTTTGTGATACTAGAGCTCGGTATGAGCCCTGATTCTAGGCATCTTTGATCTAGCTTTCATTCGGATATATTGCTCCGTTCGCAAGTTCAACAAAAAGCTTAACTTTTTTCAGTACTTAAAACCCACTCCCCCTCGTTCTATTTGAGCTCTCTTTCGTTCTATTTTGGTTTTCTTTCGGCATCTTAGGTTCAATTTTCATTGAGATCCATCACTCCACTCGCAAGTTACACTGAATTAAATGAAAAACTCAACTTTTTCTTAGCACTTAAAGCCCTCTCCCCTCACCCTAATTAAGCTAGGGTTTTTATCTCCAAACATCATGTGCCTTATGGTTTTTGGCATCTTTGGCGTAATTTTCATTGAGATCCATTACTTCATTCGCAAGTTCAAGTTCAAGTTCATTTATTTATTAATCGCACATACATGTATATATATATATATATGACATAGGCCCATGGGGAGACAAGCTCGAAAAACTAGGCCTAGACAAAGAATAAAATAATAACACACTACAATACAAAGATAAACATGACGGCAAAGATACAATAACACAACAATAGTATGAAAGTAGCAGCTAGCTCAGGATCATTCAATACTGTTGAAGAAATTAAGAAAGTAATATTATTAAATATAAATTAATACTGGAAGATAGCTGAGAGGCCCATAATCACCCAGAGCAACGAACCATACAATAACTTTGCCTTACTAAAAAGATACTTAATTAATTAAAAATAATCCTGAACTAAATGAAATTTAAGTTTCCTTTTTATTAGATGGATAGAGGAAAATTTATCAATAAGATCCTTGTGAGCATCCCAGCACCGAGCTATTGACAAAAACGGAGCGAATTTAGATCTCTCAGTATTATATTTGTCAATGTAGATATCCTTTTTTTGTCGAGTGTTATAATTATGTAAATCTTGTGATTGGGAGAACAAACTTTGATGGAGGTAATATGGCAGTAATTTCTTAATGTCATAATTGATTTTGAAAAGAATTGCTCCAAAAGCAAATTGTTGAGTGACTGGAAGTATATCTAGATAAGTATATAAAGATGCAGTAGAAGACTTATTTGGAAGTTCAATAGGTGATGGAATAAAAAGTTTAAGGATTCTTAGGGCTTTATTTTGTAAAATCTGTATTGGTTTAATATGGCTTTTAAATGTAGATAAATATACTAGAGAACAATAATTAATATTAGTCTGAATCAGAGCAAAATAAATACTTCGTAAAGCAGAGTAGGGCAAACAAAGCTTTAACCTTCGCATTAAACCAACATACCTTGAAATCTTTAATCGTAGATTTTGAATGTGTGTTTTAAAAGATAAGCTTTCGTCAATCACAAGTCCAAGGTACTTTGTCATTTTCACCCGAGATATTGATAATAGATACTTTGAAGAAGTAACTCGGGTAATACGAGGGCAGATATTTGACTTTCTGCCGTAAATTATGAAATTTGTTTTTGATACATTCAAAGCAATAAAATTTGAAGAACACCAATCAAGAACATTAGAAAATGCAGTATTCAGTTTTGTCTCCAACTCCTCGTCATTCTTTTCAGAAATTGAAACTGCCGTATCATCAGCAAAATGTGTGTTGAGACACGGGGATGTAAAAGCGCGGTGAAAATCATTTATATAAATTAAAAAAAGTAGAGGACCTAGGACAGAGCCCTGAGGTACCCCAACCTTCGAAGACTGATGTACAGGTGAAGAGAGAAAATTGCCTCCATCTAATCGTTGCTTTCTCATATCAAGATAAGATTTAACTAGATCCAACGCCGGTCCACGCACACCACAATTATCCAATTTACTAAAAAGAATACAATGGGATATTGTATCGAATGCTTTTTTAAAATCTAAATATATTGTTGCTGGAATTTCACCTCTATCTAAGCATTCATGAATATATTGGATGAGAGCAACGGTAGCATGTTCAGTGTTGTGTCCAGACCGGAAACCAAACTGGAAATTTGTGAAGAAATTAGACGATTTAAGAAAGTCATAAAACCTCTTATAAATTGCCTTCTCAAGTATTTTAGAAAATGCTGACAAAATAGAAATAGGGCGGTAATTTGATGGATTTTCAGGAGAGTCACCTTTGTGAAGCGGAACTATCCGCACTTCTTTAAAAGCAGATGGGAAAACTCCAGTTTTAAATGAAAGATTAATTATATGCTGTAATGGTAATATTATTGCAGACAGTATTTCTTTAACAATTTTAGAACTAGACCCGTCAATTCCCGCTGAATTACCTGGATTTAGATCACACACTATTTTTGTTATTTCAGAATGAGAAATAGGCCCGAGAAAAATTGAATTACTTTGAGGAGACGGAAGGTATGAAGAAAAATGTTTATTACTACGTGAATCAAACTGGTTCATTACTGATGAAACAATTTTCTCTCCTATTTTAGCAAAATGAGTATTCAAAATATCAGCCACTTTCTCCGATTTATTAGTAGTCGAACCATCTTCTAAACTAATAACTTCAGGAAAATTAGACTTACTTTCTTTTTTTATAAAATAATTAATTAAAGACCACGTTTTGCGAGGAGAATTTTGAGCTTCTTCGAAAGACTTTTTATAATACAATTGTTTCGACAAACGTATCATTGTGGTTAATTTATTTTTGAAAATTCTAAAATTTTTAATATTATAATCAGTTGGATTCTTTAACTGCTTTTTAAATAACTGATTTTTTTTCTTAACTGATATCAAAATTCCAGACGTTATCCATGGCCTTATAGGAAATTTTTCTCTGCAACTTTTAATTGTAACAAATGGGCAACTAGAATCAAGGCAGCAATTGAAATTTCTTAGAAAATTATCAGTTGCCATATCTGTATCCTCCGTGGATATTACCTCCTGCCAATCCAATAGTCCAAGGCTTTCATTCAGGTGCTTTAATGTTATTTTATTTATTAACCGTCCTTGACGTTCCTTACTTACCTGTGGTATTTTATAAGTAAAAGCTAAATCTGAAACCAGCAGGAAATGATCCGATATATCACTTAAAACTGCAAAATTTGCTTGAATAGGTAAAGATGTAAAAATATTATCAATGAGAGAAGCAGAACTAGGTGAAATTCTTGTAGGTATCAGGCAAGTAGGAAGCAGACACGCAGAAAAGCAAGAAGACAATAACTCAACAGAAGATTCATTTGAAGTTTCTAGAAGGTCAATATTGAAATCTCCGGAAAGGATTACATCTTTATTTTGAAAATGGGGTTGATGCAAAAAATCATGGAGTTTAGAGAGGAAAGATTTGACTGGAGAAGAAGGCGGTCGGTATACTACGCAAAAAAACATCTTTTTTTCCAAGACTAATTTCAGTCACCATTACTTCAAAAAGCATTTCCTCATGAGAACCTTCCAGATTTGCAATGCGTCGAAAAGAGATACCTTCTTTAACTATTACTGCTAAACCACCTTGGCGCCTAGTCAATCGGTTTTTAAAAATAAATTGATATCCAGGAAAAACAACCTGAGGAGTCAGGTCTGTAAGAAAAGTCTCACAGAATCCAACGACATGACAAGATAATTTATGAACTACATCAATAAGATCATCCTGTGAACTAAAAAAACCCCTACAATTTAAAAATCCTGTTCTCACAACACCGGTACTGGGAAGATCAGAAACTTCGGAAGGTAATTTATATTTACAATTTGGAAAGTTAATTAGCCCACCGTCATTTATCTTATTTCCTGAAAATTTATCATGGCTCTGGAATATGGAAAAATCAAAAGGGTTAGATTCAAGGTATCTCAGCCTATCCCCAATGCAACTATCATCCAATGTGCAAAATCAGAATTATGATCCGAGCTAGCAGAAACTTTTGCAAAATGCATACCGTCTGAGTCTTAAAGTAGCAAAAACAACTGAACCAGTGAGAACTCGAAAATAATGAAAGAAAAAGAAAAAGAAGACAACAAAAGACAAAAAAAAAGGACCATGATTATTACGGCTAGATCGTATTTAAATTTTAAACAAACCATGATGACGACAAGAAAAAAAAAGAAACAAATATATATATATATACATATACATATACATACACATATATATATATACCCACATATACACATACACATACATATCTCCCTACAAATTAAAATATAACCCATACTAACAGCAAAAATCATCACTTATCTCGACAAAACCCCATCAAAAAAAAAGAAAAGAAAAAAGAAGAACTTTCAACTGTTTTCACTTAAAAGGAATAATAGACATTTTAAATAATCATTATAATCTTCACTGGAGTTCAATAATAACTATTAAGCTTCATGTTGGTCATCGTATTTTATCCACTTATCAGAGTTCAGGTGACATACTTCTAACCATAGATCCGCTCCCTTTTGTTTGATCCTGGAGGACTCCCATTTTCCAGCTTCGCGCAGACCTTTAGCCTTAGCAAGGAGGTTGTTCCTGATATCGTTAAGTTTGGGAGGAAGATCAGACACAACGCGAGCTCCGGACCCTTTAAGTTTCCCCACATTACGCATAATTAATTGCACATCTTTGTCGTTGCTAAGGGAAAGAAAAACTGGTTTTAACGTCTCAGTTTTCGATGAGCCTCGCCTAGTGGTAATGTTATTGCTTGTTTTAGACCCCAGTCTATACAAATTGTCAATTGTAATAGGGCTAGAAATTCCCAAAGTATCACTGATCCATGATTTCACGTTAGATTCCAGGGTTTGGTTACCCTTTTCGTTTCGTAGACCATGAATGATGAGGTTTTTTTTCCTGCTTTTTAAGTCAACTAGCAATAGTTCTTTCGAAAGTAATTCGCAGGAAGCTTTATGAGCATTCAGTTGACTTTCGAGTTCACGAATCCTATTGCCACGTTCTATTCCATCCGATTTTATGACTTCAATATCAGCTTTCAAACTCACAAACTTTAGTGACAATTCGTTTTGGTTTGCCAAAATTATATCAAGTTTATCAAGTTTCATCAGCTTGGCATTAATGTTAACTTTAAAGTCCTCAAAATCCTTTTTGCTGACGCTCGCCATCATTAAATAAATCAATAATTACAATCTAGTTAAAATCACCTTAGATCATTCCTTGCTATCAATAATAATCTTATGCAAAAAACAGGTTTTGCACGGTTGACTTTAGCGAGATGCTAACACCTTGAATGACCAGCCAGAGAATAACAATTGTCTTACTGTATTAATGATTATATCCAAAAAGGTGTTTGCAGTATGAACTCTCAAACATAACTGAGTTAAACTGGGTTAAACGAAAAAGTCAACTTTTTCAGCACTTAAAGCCCCCCTCCCACTCGACCTAATTAAGCTAGGGCCTCCGTCCCAGAGCTCTATACGTATTGTACTCTTAGGCATCTTTATTCAATTTACATCGAAATTCGTCTCTCCATTCGCAAGTTACACTGAATGAAATGAAAAACTCAATTTTTTTTCAAACTTAAAGCCCCCTCCCCATTACCCTAATTAAGCTCAATTTTAATCCAAATAGTTAAATTTTAATCCAAATCCGACCGGCGGTTCTCCCGCTATACTCGATCGCACATACGGGCAGACGGACCGATCAAGATCAATGAACAGTCAAACTTTAAGGATAACTACTTGGAACATAAATGGTGGTGTTATTAATAAAAGGCTTTTTCTGTATCGCCTAATAGAGTCATGTGACGTATTGTGTATACAAGAACACGTTTTCTCCAGTGAAAGTCTGGACATTCTTTCACTTGACGGATGGCTGAAAGTATTTGGGGTTTCAGCGATAACCAGTCAAAGTGGAAAAGGTAGGCCATCCGGTGGTATAGCGGTACTCGCCCGAGCGGAACTTCTACCGACTCTTCACTCGTCTTCTGACAATTATGTTGCGGTCAAAATAAACGAGACTGTCATTTACTCAGTGTACATGCCAACTGACTACCGAGACCTTAAGTCTGAACGCAAGTTCAGTATTGCTTTCAAAAAATTAGCAAGTTCAGTTAGTGGTTCAAAACAACAGGGATTAAACGTTATACTAGCGGGTGACATGAACTGTAATCTGTCTGGTACAAACCCACGTTCACAAATCTTCCTTAATGCCCTCGCCGGTCTTGAGGTTCTTTAGAACGATCTTGATTTTACATACATCCATAATTCGGGAGCAACCTCGGCCCTTTATTTCTTTCTTCAAACCAAGCAAACGACATTGCCTCTCCCCTCTCCATATGTGAACACTACAATCAACATTTCCGATCACTTATCCGTATCCTGTTCTTTCGATACAACTATACAGCCAAGTATAGGTCCCAGTAAAGTCAGGAAGTGGCGTAAGAAATCTGACTGGAAGAAGATCAATATAGACGTATACCAGTCTGTTTGTGATGAAATTATGGGAAGGATCAAAGTACCCTACCACCTTCTACAAGCAAATCCCAGTCTAGAAACCACTGAAAAACAGATTGATTTAAATGCATATTGCATGGAAATAATCCATGCTTTGAGAGTCGCTGAAAGTGCTGCGGTACCACAACGCAGGGTTCGCATTGGTACTGAAGTTCCACACTGGAAAGAAAACCCACTCCTAGCTCAGCTTTGTCATGCTTCTAAGTTTTGGCACAAAATGTGAATGGATATTGGAAAGCCCCGGTCAGGTGCTGTGAATACGGTGCGGATTTATCTGAAAAAAAGTTTGCCAAATGCCAGCAGAAGCACAATGCTACCATTCTGGACGAAAATGGTAACGCGCTGAAAAGTGAGCCAAATGCCGTGTGGAATTTCCTTAAAAGGAAAAAAAGAAGTGATTGCGACGGTCTCAGCCTCTGGCCCACAGAAGAACAGTGGAATAGTTATTACAAAATAGAATTTGCAGCACCCGACGTTCAGCTTGTGTTGAAATATGAAGATCAATATCTAGATCAATGAAATATCAATTTCTAAAAAAGGCAGGATGCAATAGTATGTCTTAAGTAACCAAAATAAAGCAGGAAGTAGAAAAAAAGCACTGGCTTCAATCCCAATATCCACATTGTCGTTCACAAGAGAAGGACGTATCTAACACTTTTTCTCAAAAATGAGTTAGATATTGAGAAAGATTTCACTAGTCGGTCGATTTGCTGAGAGTAACCAAAATAAAGGAAGAAATAAAAAAAAAACGTTGGCTTCAGATCTAATCTCCACATTATTATCCAAAACAGAAGGGTGTATCTTATACTTGTTCTCAAAAATGAGTTAGATATTGAAAAAAATTTCACTAGTGGGCCAATTTGCAGATATTCCATTGTTCACATTTGTTGAGGTGTTTTGACATTACTTATCGGTTATATAATAGACACCGTTATAATAATAATCAGTTATATAATAAATCGGCGCCTCTATCCATAAAATAGAGAGAACGTGGGGTTCCGTAAAGTGACGTAATAAACGGCATCGAGGTATATCCCGCCATCATTTAAAATCATACTTAGTAGAGTACATGTGGTGGGCGGAAGTAAAGGCAAAGGGGAGACCTCCTTTTAACAACATTTCTGCGTTCTGGGTACACAATTCTAAGTTTTAATTTTACAATTTTCCTAATTAAGTATTATATTTTCATATTTTTTTATATCATTAGCTTTATCAAAAGTTTGGACTATATATTTGCACATTAGGGAGGGGGGTAAAGCATAGCATATATTAAATACAGCAATGGTAAGTTTACGCATTTAATATATGCTACGCTTTACCTCCTTAAAGGAGATAAAGATCAATCTTGATCTCATGTTAAGTGAAGTATCGCCAACTGTTTCTGATGCTCGGGCGGCGATAATTAAAGCAAAGAAGAAGTTCTCGCGAGGCATTGACCAAATTTGTGGCATGCATTTAGCTCATGGCAGCCAAGGGGTCCTTGAGCATCTCACTCTGTTATACCAGATGATCTTCACTTGTGGTTTAGTGCCAGATGCCAGATTCCTCCTGTGTTGGGGTTGTCACGCCGGTATTAAAGAAAGGAAAAGACCCTGCTCAATACAGTTCTCATCGCCCCATAACAGTTGCCCCAGTTTTTTTGCAAAATTTTTGAGCTTCTTTTTATTGATGAGTTATGCAGTCTGTGAAAGCCCTGATAACCAATTTGGTTTTAAACAATTTGTTAGTAGGAAACATGTTCATCATCTCATTTATAATATACTTTTAGAGTATGACCAGACAGGGGAAAGGGTTATAGCAGCTAGTCATGATGTACGCCGAACGTTCGATTCTGGCGTCCATGCTCAGATACTGTCGTGTGCGCTCAAACGTGGCCTTGACAGATCAATCGTCCTACCACTCCGAAATTTATATAAGAAACTGAAGGTTAGAATTAAAGTCCCGACCATTGATGGTCCACAAATTTCGGCTGTAGTAGTTCCTGTAGAAAAAGGCATACGGCAAGGTGCAGTTTCTTCCCCTACCCTTTACAATAATAGTGTTGTAGAATCACAAAAAGATATTGAGATGAGTCTTGTGTTTACAGGTAGAAATATATCACTGTTAAATTATGCTGATGATATACTGAATTTAAGCCGTTCTTTTGGGATGATAGAAAAGAACTTTGATATTCTAAGAAACGCTTATTCCGAAATAAACCTGTCTTTTAACGAAATTAAGAGCGAAATTGTTGTTTTCAACCGTCAAAGCTCAGATGACGTTCCTGATATCCGACTTGGAAATAGTGTCGTGGGACCAGCGCCTAGTTTAGTTTACCTTGGGCTCCCAATCGGCTGTGATGTGAAATCTATGAGATCACTGCTAGTTGAATATTTGACCAGCAAGATCCGCAAATCTTATGGTCTACTCATATCTACCAAGACAAATCTGGTCATGCTTTTACCGTTTTTGTAAGTTCTTGTTAGGCCTACCACCCTGGACTAGAAACTCTTGGATTAGTGAAAGATATGACATTCGAGATCCATACCTGGCCGTCCAAAATCGGCTGTCTTGCTATGTCCGATCTCTCTGCAAGAATAATTCCCTATATGGGTCTATGCTGCCATAATCGTATTCTTCTTATAAGTTATCTTTCTATTTTAGTTATATTTTCTCTTGTTATTTATGTATTATGTAGGATAAGTAATTAGTTGTTTTTTTTGTCGTTTTGTTAATTTCGTTTGCTTTTTCTTTTCTCCATAGGGTTATCTTTGTGGGTTATTAATAAATGATGAATTTGATGAATGCGAAAGATGAGCGGCGGTCTTTACTATGTTTTTAAATATTTCTAGTTATCAATGCAGCTTTACTTCGTCTGTTCTACTGATCTGTTAGTCTATTTTATTATCCATTGTTGAGTTACGTGTACTTTTGTTTTTGCTTTGTTTATTAATTTTGTCTCTGTACTCCACTGTTTATACTTTTGTATATTTGTGGGTAATAAATATTATTATTATTATTATAAGCAAATATCTTATTTCACATCCAAAAATAGGACATGGAGCTATATCTGAATTTACTCTAAATCCAAAGGCGATGTTTTCTTGTACATTGCCAAAGCACACGCAAAAAAAATTTACGTGTCAAAGGTAAAGTATTTGAAAAACAAGTACATTATCAGTATCTTAAGTAATAAGTATTTCGTAATCTTACTTAAGTATCAAGTAATAAGTATACCCTAGAGTTTTTACTAAGTACAAGTACAAGTAATGGAAAATTTTACTTAAGTAGTACTTCAAGTAAAAGTACTTCAAGTAAGTGACAGCACTGATATATATACACATAGAATAAATACTTGAAGTAGTACTTGAAGTATTACTTAAGTACAATTTTTGGCAACTACTTGATATTTGATACTTAAGTAAGAATTTGGAAAGTACTTATTACTTGATATTTAAGTAAAAAAAAAAACAATGAGTACTTAATACTTGATACTAAAGTAAAAATTCGGAGTACTTGTTGCAGCACTGATTCCATCTGCACCAAAACTCAAATATAAGACACTAAATCATTTCCTCTTGCTCTATCTTTGTTACCACAACACTCCTCCTTGATATACTACAACAGAACAGGTTTATGGTTTGTTCAATAATTGTGCAAGATCAAAACAATAGACAAATTAAAATCTACCTTTGAAACTACCTGGTGGGAAATTATATCTAGTTTGCTTGCAACAGAAAAACAGGAAAGAAATTCTGATAATATAATAATCTGAATGTTTGTTATTCAAACATTAAATAAGACAAATATAATCCACAGTCTTTGAGTACTTAATACTTGATACTTAAATAAAAATTTGGCAATGTCAAATTCATTACTTAAGATAAGTCCCAAAAAAAAAGATCTAGGAATAATAAAAGATGAACAACTAAAATTACATGGCCCCAAGCGACAAGCAGTCTTAAAAGCAAATTCAAGTCTAGGTCTCCTCAAATGCACTATAACTAGCTGCTTCCACAAAAAAAAATCTTTCTAAGGCTATGGTCAGACTTGTATTGGCTTTTTATGCATGTTTTACCCCCTATTCCTATAAGAATGATACTAGCCTAATTGAGGGATTTCAAAGGCATGCAAAAAAGTGCATAGCTGGCCTACATGATCTCCCTTACAATAAGAAACTAGAGTGCCTGCAGCTGCCAACACTAGTTTTCAGACACTACTGTAGTCACATGATGCTGGCCAACAAATATAATGCACAACCAAATAACCCCCTCATTAGCAAACATTCAAGCCAGCAAGTAAAAAATATGCTACTGACATAAGCTTTCAAAACCGCTTGTTAATAAAAAAAAACGGCAACATTTCTTCTCTAAGCATACTGTTGATGACTTGAAGAGTCTTCAAGCTGAAACAGAGGCTTCCCATTCACGCACTGATACCAACATCACCATAAAAGTGTCTTGCTTGGAGGCTGATGCCGGTTGTCATAGCCAACCATTTCACATACTCAATCCAAAGTTGTTTTTTGTGTGGTGGTGTCAGCTTTGAATCACTGAAGAATGGTCATCACAGAACATACCTACCTTGTGGTTACTGTTACTGAGTAGGCCTAAATTACATCCCTTCAGTAGACCTCTTACAGTATGTCACTGGGCCTTAACACATTGACAAAAGCTTACCATCCTCAACAGAGAACACAAGAGATCCAGTATGGACCTTTATTTTACTCCAAAGTGCAAATTAAAGTAATCTCTGGTTGATATGATATTACTGAACCTAGTCAAAGCATTTTCAAAGTATGGCATTGCCTTAAATTACAGCTTGAAACAATCTAAGGATTTTTCCTTGTGAAGCTCCAGTCTTCATCTGAAAATACCAACAGTCAGCAATAGCTACATGTTCAGAGAATTTGACCCAATCATTGACATTTCCAGAAGAAAAGAATCAAGTACAGACTGTGGTTTGGCTAAACTTATTTAGAAGTTTCTGCTGATGGTACAGAAGTGTTAGTTTTACAGGGTAAGAGAGTTCCTACATGTCAGATACCATTTTAATGGCACATCTCTGTATGTCTTCCAGAACCTTAATACCTGTCTTAAAACATGGGGAGGTAGGAGATATTCCACCTTAAAGCATGGTCAAAACTAGTCCTTTGCACAGAAGACTTTGGGTGAGCAAGAAGACTTTGGGGTTCATTGTCAATAATGACAGCAACATTTAGCTCATTATTTACAGAATAGATTGGATGACCAGAAGGAAAATAAGAGTAGAGTTGTTTTTTTTTGGGGGGGGGGGCAAGTGAATGATGTTGCACTTAGCAAAATAAATAAATAAAAAGGTCAATACAGTAAAAACAGAAGTTAATATAGTTACTACAGTTAAAACATCTATAAAAGGAAGTGTAAATATAAAATAAAAAGGTCAATACAATGAATATAAAAGTCAATACATTATAAATTCTCTTGAATTTTCCTTTGTATCCATTGGTTACAACAGAAGGTCAGCTCAAGTGTTAATCACCATTCATGTTTCTCTATGTACTGTTAAAATGATGCATTTTTTTTGAGCTGAGGCTTAGTTTGTCAGACTTCTATACAGCTCATTGATTTGCCTCTAAATTTCTACTGATTATAATTTCTATATTCAAATTCTTATGAAACTACAAACCACACATGTTGCAGAATCATTAACTGCAGCCCAAATTTTAAAGTTGTATGACTGAGCAATAAAAAATTGTAGTACAGTATTAAGCAGGAGAATTGGTATAGGAACATGCTCATTTCCCAACATAAAACATAATTTAGGTAAAATTCTAGATCAGTGACTTTTGGCTATCTCAGAAAGGGGCTAAATTAGGAATATGAAACTTTCATGGATGGGTCAAAAGGCTAAAGTATGTCATGGGAAGGTGATTTGAAGTACCTACCTTTACTTCCTATCCCTCTAGAGGGTCCTGACCTTTAAAAATATGTGTGTTAAAAAAGTGAAACCTTGCAAAATAGATCTTCTGCTTGAATGAATAACAACAAAATTGTTTTCTGCTTCACAACTTTGCTCAGTCCCAATTTTTAAGATTTTAAAGAAATGCAAATACATTTCCTAAATTTTGAAAAAAAAGAATATTGACATGGCTCAGAATTCTACTCAAATAACAGGAATTGCATTTTCAGAGCTAAAGCAACTAGTAACTGAAAATTATGGTAAAATGTTGTTTTGTCAAAATTTCAATAGGTATAGACCTGTCATGTAGGCAAATTTCAGGCCCTCTAGAGGGAGAAGGAGTGGAGGTGGGTACTTCAAAATACCTTCCTGTGACATACTTAAGCCTGTAGACTCATCCCTGAAAGTTTCATTTCCTAACCTAACCCCTTTCCAAGATAGCCAAAAGTAACTAAACTAGAATTTTACCAAAAATATTCCTTTAACCACTATAGTTTTAGAAGTGTTTTGGTCATCTTAACAAAAATTGTTGGTCAATGTTGGGGTAAAATTCTAGTTAATTGACTTCTTGCTATCTCAGAAAGGGTTTAGGTTAGGAGAATGAAACTTTTAGGGATAAATCTACACACTAAAGTATGTCCCGGAAAGGTATTTTGAAGCAACTACCTCCACTCCTCCCTCTTGAGGGCCCTGACCTTTAATGACCTTTAAAAATATGTGTGTTATAAAAATGAAACCTTGCAAAATAAATCTTCTGCTTTATTGAAGTACAACAAAATTGTTTTCAGCTTCATAGCTTTGCTCAATTCCATTTTATAAGGTTTTAAAGATATGCAAATACATTTCCTAAATTTTGAAAAAAAACATTAATATGGCTCAAAATGCTGCTCAAATAACAGGAATTGTATTTTCAGAACTAAAGGCAGAGAAAAAGCAACTAGTAACTGAAAATTAAGGTAAATGTTGTTTTGTCAAAATTTCAATAGGTATAGACCTGTCATGTACACAAAGTTCAGGGCCCTCTAGAGGGAGAAGAAGTGGAAGTGGGTACTTTAAAATACCTTCCCGGGACATACTTTAGCTTGTAGACTCATCCCTGAAAGTTTCATTTTCCTAACCTAAACCCTTTCCAAGATAGCAAGAAGTCAATTAACTAGAATTTTACCAATGTTGGTATTACCAGAACAATTTTTTGGGTCATGAAACTATTGTTAATAGATGCATTTTTACTTTTTGAACATCTTTTCTCTCTTGCAAAACTACCATAAACTCAACATTATGGAGTTATTCTGGCCCAAATATTCTTTTATTTATGCATATAGAATTGCAATCATTTCCATTTTGTTGGTCAGAAATTTCAAATTGCTAACATTTTTAAGACTGAAAATTGCTCTGTGGCTTTTAGTGGCAATTTTTTTGTTAGGTTGAGTTTGTGGTAGTTTTTCAAGAGAGAAAAGACATTCAAAAAGTCAAAATGCATCTATTAACAGTAGTTTCATGACCAAATTGTTTTATGAGAATTTAGTCCTGTTCTAGCAAAATAGTAGGAAACTGTTCAGATAGGTTATTTAAGGATGTACACCATTTGACTAATGGAAAAAAATAGCATGTAAGCCTATATAAAAAGGTACTATCCAATCTCCCTATAAATACAAATATTTTTGCCATCTAGTTGGATAATTTGGCAATCTCAATAGCAATACTCAAATTTGTCAACTAGTTCACAAGAAAATTTGCCCCAGAAAACTATTCCTTTTCTAACTAGTTGACAAGTAATTTTTCCCCAGAAACACTGTCTTTCTAACTAGCTAGAGACAAACATTGCCACAGAAACACTTTTATTAACCATCTAGTTGGCAAGTACCTTTTCCCCAGAAATTTTTTTATTAACCACCTAGCTGATGAAAAACTTTGACCCAAAAAAATATTTCCTTTTCCAACTAGCTGAAAAAAGTTGTTACCCCAGAAACAATTCTGTTAACCATCTAGTTTGCAAACAACAATGCCACAGAAACTCTTCTGTTAACCATCTAATTGGCAAGTTACTTAACTGGTCCCAAAAGTGAGATTGAATTTTTCAAAGCTTGGAGGTTTATTCCTCCTATCTGTTAAAAGAAACAGATGCATAATTGAAATTTTGATCTTTTCTGTCTTGCATTTTATTAGCGTAAATGCTATATGTTGCTTTATTCATCTGTCTGTTTCTTTTCTGTATGTAAGAAGGTTTTTGTTTCAGTTTTGATACTCTTTTTTTTACAAATTACCTATACTAGAAGCTCATTTTCAAGATTTTGACCAACCTTTAGTGGGTCTAAAGGTTTTTTTGGTGAATTCAATGTTAAATGTCTGGATCACATTTTTTTACAAATTAATAATGGTAAAATATGCAAGATTGTAAAAGTTCTTAGTGACCACAATATATTTTACCCATTACTAAGTGCAGTTCTAAAATCTAGGGGGGTGTTTTTGTTTCTTAGATGGATGTCCCAAAATAGATAAATTCTAATGAAAAAAGACCTAAAGTATTTTTCAAATTCTGGGGGAATTTCCTCTGATTGATGCCACTGTTGAACCCTAGATCCATCCCTAAAATAATAATTTAGCAAGCTCAACTAATTTTCAAGATAGAGAAAAGACCATCATTTAAAATTTTTACAAGCTTAGTTTAAAGTTCTACCCTTAATAATCAGCTTTGCTATAGGCCTATAATCCCAACAATAATCAAATTTGTCAACTAGTTGACAAAAAAAATTTACCCCAGAAAAATATTCACTTTCCAACTAGTTGGCAAGTAATTTCTCCCAGGCCATACTTACTTTCCAACTAGTTGGCAAGTAATTTCTTCCAGACAACATTTTCTTTCCAACTAGCTAGAAACAAACATTGCCCCAGACACTTCCATTAACCATCCAGTTGGCAAGTAACTTTTCCCCAGAAAAAATTTTAGTAACCAACTAGTTGATGAAAAACTTCGCCCTACTCGGAAGCCTACTTGGATACAACCTTTTCTGCAGAAAAACAACTTTTCACTCGTAAATTTCTATCTGGTGTAGTTTATTTTCTTTGTTGGTAAGTTACAATAGGTAGCGCTAGGAGTAAGATCCACCTCTGCCGTTTTTCGGTTAAAGAAAAGTCAAAAATCCGGCGCCATTAAACTTGTTGAAGAAAAGTTTTCGTATTTCGCGCAAAATACATTCTGCAATAGTCGACATTGAGAAGCCTCTGAATGTAAGGTAAGTACAGTAATTTTTGAAATGATGTGCTTTTCCTGTTAAGCTAAAATAGCGTGCATTTTGTCGGAAAACGTAGTTGTAAGAGCCCTGAGCCTGTCAAAACCGTAAAGGCTCTTACGACCCCAGAAAACTGTTAAAAAAAACAACCATCCCTCCTCTAAAAAAAAAAAATCCCGGGTAAGGGTCTGCATATTGTTAAATTTCCAGGAAAGCTTTTTTTTAATATATCAGACAGTTCGTGGTAACGACCTGCCTCAATAGTAACCGAAACTAAAAAACTAAATTTCGATACCAATAGTTATATCAAAAAAATTGCATTTTAATGATAATTTCAAATATATAAGTTTTATCAGGTTTAGTCTTACCCATCAAAAGTTAAGAGCCTGAGAAAATTTGTCTTATTTTAGAAAATAGGGGAAAACCCCCCTAAAAGTCATGGAATCTTCACAAACATCACACCATCAGATTCAGCGTATCAAAGAACCCTACTTTAGAAGTTTCAAATTCCTATCTTTACAAATGTATTCTAGCATTATTAAAAAAAAAAATTAAAAAAAATTTAAACTGGAAGTAAGGAGCAGAATTAAAACTTAAAACGAACAAAAATAGGATGTATATAAGGGGGTTTGTGTCCTCTGCAATACCTTGCTCTTTACGCTAAAATATTCTTACTAATTTAATCTATTTATTCTACGGCCTTTGTGATTCGGGGGCTATTCTTAAATAATTGGGACAAAATTCAAGCCTTAGTGTAAAGAGCGAGGTATTGACGAGGGGAAAACCCCCTCATATACGTAATGTATACAAATATAGAAGTTCGTTACGTAAGTTAATGCGCAAGTTACGTATATTTATTACTAATAAAAACGGTTTTAAAACAAATGAAAAGTTCTAGTTGCATTTTTAAGTTACCGAAAATTGAAGGGCAGCTAGGCCTCCTTCCCCAGCTCTTTTTTTTATCAAAATCGTCCGATCAAAACTATGAGAAAGCCATTTAGCCAAAAAAATTAACATGCAAATTTCGTTTTGATTATTCATATGCGAAATGTCAAAATCAAAACATGCATTGATTCAAAAACGTTCAGAAATTAAATTTAAAACAAAAAACAAAATTTTTTAACTGCAAGTAAGGAACGACATTAAGACTTAAAACGAACAGGACTTATTCCGTAGATGAAAGGGGTTGTCCCCTCCTAAACGCCCCACTCTTTACACTAAAGTTTTTTTATTGTTTCAAAAAGTAGAGTTGTGAGAAAGGGTCAAACTTTGGAGTAAAGAGCGGGGCGTTTAGGAAGGGACAACTCCTAGCATCTACGGAATAATTTCTGTTTGTTTTAAGTTTTAATGTCACTCCTTACTTGCAGTTAAAAAGAAACTTGTTTTTTTTTTATATCTGCAAAGGTAGCAAGGAAAAGCAATATTTTGCTCATTAGCTCCTCTCCTGTTGGATATTAAGCTTTGCAAGACGCAGCTAGATACTTTACAATGTGTCAACTGAAGGACCCGAGAATTTCGGCAAATTCAAATCAAATTTCTCATGAGGCACGATAATTGGATAATTGATGCTGTTTGAAGATTTTTCTTCTGGTTTTTCTAATTGGTATTTTCTAATAGATTTTCTAACTGGTGCTGACTTGTATTTTTATACCTCGACTTTCAGAAATTTACTTTATCACGGCTTCAAGTTTTTTGTTAGATTTCTAACATCATTTTTTGGTAAGTCAGTAAAGTGTGAAATATGAAATTCTTACATTGGAATTTCAAAACAATTGATTGGACTTTCAAAATTGGGTATTGGAAAGTCAACAGAACATGTTATATTAAACTGTTTGGCAGGATTTTGAACATTTATTGTTGAAAATCAAACAAAAGATTGAAGATTACATTCACTTGCTGGATTTTAGACATTTGCTGTTGAAAAGGCAACAAAAGATTGGAGATTACACTCACCTGTTTTATTTTCTTTTTTTTTAATCCAACCAATCGTTAAAGATCCCAATCATTTGATTGATTTTAAAATTCTGTTGAAAATTCAGCAAGAAAATTTGATCTTTTTTAAGCGTTTGAAATTTCAACGCATTTTTTATTTATTTTTTTTTTTTTACAGTGTGCCCCAACATAGGATGCAATTTGAACTTTCATCTACAAGAAGAGACTGTGCTACAGCTTTCTGCCTGCCCTATTACCTAATATGTTCGTAACTGCTATACCAGAGGGGTTGAACGGAGAAGTACCATCAGTGCTAGCAGATTCCAGTTTATCTAGTCCTATTCCAGCAAGTTTATTAAGCCCTGAAAGTAAATATACACCAGTGGCAGACATTTTGAATAGTAGGAATGTGGAAAAACATTTTAGTGCTTTAGTTGAGCCTGTGCATGTGCAGACACAGTTCTTGGGTATTGATGTTCCTGATATTGTTGATAGGCTGGATAGTAGCATTCAAGCTGATATTTTTGCGATCTGTGATCAGTGAAGGAAAAACAAAGATAAAAAACAACTGAATATTTTACTATTATCTTGAAGTCGTTTAAAAGAAAAATCTCAATTTTTGAAAAATCAACGGACACTTAGCACTAATCATCCCGTTGATAATTTCCACCCTAGGGTTACCCCGTGCACTGACATTTTCTGTGTGAGAATAACTTCTCATTTAGTATAGCTTTTATTTCAGGTCGAAGTTGTGCAACCATCTGAGTCCTACAGCCTCTACCAAGTTAATGTGATGTGAAATGACATTTGTGAAGTAAGTGCCCTCGCTTAATCTAGGTGGGTTTGTATTGTGACGATTCTCAGTCTTGAAGACGGGAATGTTTTCTCCTTTTCATTTTTTTTTCTATGCATTGTTGTTTATGTAGAAAGGATTGTTTCGTTCTTTCCAGTGTTTTTTTGTTTTTGTTTGTATTGCAGTGTTAGTACCATGGCTTTCAGCTTGAAAGTGCCCTGTTTTGCTAAGCCCAGATCAAGTCTGGACGTACCAAAAGAATTGTTGATCGACTCCGTTCCACCTTCAGAAATAGTAATTGGGGGTGGGAGGGCTTGTGAGGTTTCTGTGGGTCATTTTGGCGGACAAAAAGTAGCCTTAAAAAAATATATAGGAATCCGCGGTAATGCCGAATACGAGTCAGTTATTTTAAAGGAAGCTGCTGCCATTTATAAAACACGCCATGAAAACGTTGTTGGGATTAGGTTTGTCTGTTTGAAGGAGATGACCCTCGGCCTCGAATACTGCGAGAAAGTTTTGACGGATGAAGATGGGAATCCACATTCTTTTAACAATGCCAGGCAAATTCTTGGTTTCCTGTCCGTCTTGAGTAGTGAAGTGAGCAGGGAAATCGCTCCTGTCTTATTTAGTTCAATGGCTTGTCAGGTTTCAGAGGGCTTAAGGTATCTTCACTCGATAAAGATCATCCATGCTGACCTCAAATCGGCTAACGTTTTGGTCACTGAAAAAAGGGGACGCGACGACTCTTGGCTCTTTAAATTAGCAGATTTTGGAGAAAGCCGATTATCACTTGTGACATCAGTCGTTACTTCAACTACTCAAGATCAGTCTCAGCAAAATCGGGGTGGGACAATATGTTTTATGAGCCCAGAAAGATGCGACAACAAACGTCCTACCTTTGCTTGTGACCTGTTTTCTTTTGGAATGTTTCTATATGAGCTACATGATTTTACGATCAAGTTTCCCTTCGAAAAGGATGGTTTTCCTGTTGACGTGATAGTCAATAAAATTAGGAGTGGGGTGTTGCCCTGTCATGAAGATATGTCAAGTCCCCTAAAAGAAGTTTTTCTGAAATGTTGCGCGTTTGAGCCGAAAGCTCGTCCCACTGTCTTCGAACTTTGCAAAATGTTGACTGAACTTGCCCCTGAAGCTTTCATGCAGCCAGATCGTGCTCTCAATTCCACAATTCAGTTTCCAATACTCACTTCCAATAATGATTCCTATCAAGAGAATTTTTCTGTGTCAGATCTACCATTGACTGACCTTAGTCAACCTGTTTCTCACTCCGAATTTTCCAGTTCCGGTCTACCTGACTCTCATCTATTGGTTTCAGAAGTTATGGTGCCTGCTACGGAACCGTCTCAAATGATCTTGGATACTGTCGCTGGCTGTGCACTTCGAAATTTTGGCATCACGCAGCTGAAAGATTTTCAGATTCGTAGTATTACTAACATTCTAAAAAAAGAAGATGCTTTGGTTGTTTCAGGCACTGGAAGTGGAAAGTCGATTTGCTATCAAATTCCATCTGTTATGGAATCAGGTATTACTCTTTTGGTTGTTCCAACCATAGCACTGCGCAAGGATCAAAGTGATTTTTTACTTTCACGTGGTATCGATTCCTTTGTTGTTGGTGAAAAAATTGCTCCTGTCGAATACGACCAACAAGTGACCGCCATCTCAGATTTGTCTGAAAATAAACCTGTGATTTTAGTAGGTACTCCAGAAAGTTTTATGGGCCGGGAAGGATCGTTAGGGTTCGTTCGGAGGCAAAGATCTCTTTTAGACAGACGGTTGAAATTTGTAGTCTTTGACGAGTGCCATCTACTCTACGAATGGTGTGGCTTTAGAAGTTCCTTTTTGGAACTGAAGAGCTTGAGAAGTTTTTTCCCTCGCGCAACTTTCCTTGCATTAACAGCAACTCTGCTGCCCAAAGACGAAAAACTGATTATAGAGGAGTTTCTTCACAACCCTTGTGTAGTTCGAATGTCTGTTGATAGGCCAAATGTAAGGCTGGAGATTTCACATTACAGCCCACCTTCAGGTTTGGAAGGTAGTATGGATTGGGTTGAAAGTTGGTCTGAAGCTATCAAGAGGATCATTGGAACAGTTAATGGACAGCTAGCCATAGTATATTTCTCGTATGCGCGGGAGGCCAATGCTGCATGTTCGGCTATTTCCAGTTTAGGAGTCAAGGCTGCGGCGTTCACTGGATAATGCTCATCACTGGATAAAAATCACATTCATGCTGCAATGAGAAATGGGGAGATTGAAATACTCTGCGCCACTACTGCGTATGGCTTTGGCTTGAATCTTCCAGACGTTCGTTGTGTTGTTCGTTTTGGCTTGCCAAAAAACATGTCGTCTTGGATGCAGGAGCAAGGTAGAGCAGGATGCGACGGAAAACCTGCTAGGGCCGTTATTCTCTTGAATGAAAAGTATGATATTAATCGCTGCGTATTCTGGCTTGACGGATCATCTGATGGAGACAAAAAATCAATGTTAACCAACTTTGTGGATGTTCTGAAATACGCCTATTCTGGCTTCTCTGGCCTTTGTCTCCGTAAATTTCAGGTCGAATATTTCGGCGAAAGCTTGCCCCTGGGCGACGCTCAAAACTGCTGCCAGAGTTGTGATGACCAGAGTTTTCAGGATGCTTCCGGTTGAAATTCGTAAAGTTGTAGACTGTTTGAAGCTGTTTTATGATAGGGGAATTTCATCCGTTTCGGAAACGTATATAACATCTTTTCTCATGGGCAGGTCGGACAAGTGGCTGCGGGAACATCTGGTTGATGCAGATTACACAGCCTATCCTTTCCATAGTTTCGTTGGTGTTAAAGGCCAGCATGTACTCTCAGGTCTGATTCGTCAAGCGTCGTCGCTAGGTATCGTAACGATTCACTTGCGTGAAATGTTTTTTGGTGGTAGGAGGGAGGTCAGGAAATTTTTTTCGCTTGGAATGTCTTTGCCAGAAGTGGTCAAGCTCCCACCAGTACTGTATTCAAAGAGCGCTTTTTCTGTCTGCACCTCACTCACGCCTTCTATAAAGCCGAGACCAGGCGTCGTTGACAAAGTTTTGGCAGCACTACTCTCTGGATCTTGGAAAAATGCAACGCTTGGCATGCTCAAATATCCAGGGTATACTGAAAACTCGGGTGTTTCCGAGGTTCTCTTTATTGACGACGTGAAAACAATTTACGACGGAGATGACGACTATGTTTTCCTGATGGGTAATATGCAACTGACTAGGAAGGGAGGCATGCCAAAATTTGAGAAAGTGGTCATGCTTCCGAATGACGAGTCTCAGATTAGCGTTTTAGTCCGTGTCAATGAATGCGCTGGGGTCAAACAGTGCACAGCAGCAGGTTGTGAGTTTTCTCTTCAGAACTGTTTCAGCAGAAACACTTGCCTCGAACATCCAGATGAGCCGCTCAAAAACAAGTGTTGTGGTTGTCGAATAGCTTTCGTTTGTCCTGTCAAAAAGAAAGATCATCGACGGTGGGTCATTTCCTTTAGCAATGATGATGGACGACTCCACTCTCACGCCCGGCCACCGGAAAACCGTCTAGTCTCTAGGGTTCGTTCTGACATTGTAGGGGCTGTAGCACGTGACCCAACATTGACAGTTTCTGAGATTCATAAAGGGGTTGGTGTTGGATATATTTTGGGCGAAAGGAATTTAGCTGCGGTTAATTTGGACCGCGTCAGAAAGTTTGTTGATGCAGTGCGGAAGGGGCCTGATTCTCTTCCTCGATTTCTTGAAACCTTTAACGAGGCTATGCTTAAGGAAATACCATTGTTTCAAAACGATGACGAACAGATCAACCTTGAAATGCAGCAGGCCACCCTAAAGTACCTACGTTTTTTCTCTTTGGATCAAGGCAATTCTCTTTGTCTTTTAATGTTCGACATTCACATCGATTTCCTGGCAAAAGCTGATTTTTTGATTCCTGATGTTACCTACCCTGGAACGTTCCACCCTTTCAAATATCTGCTGAATGTTGTTGTATACGACAGCGAAATTTTGCAATACGTTACTGTTGCCCGGGTGCTTATGTCTAATTTGCATAGAGGCGCCTATAAGAGTGCTTTTGGAGTTCTCTTTGACGAGGTGAAGAAAAAACATCCAGACTATTGTCCGGTAAACTTGATTGTTATCGCTGATTTCTCTGAGGCACAGAAGCAAGGTCTCAAGTCGGCTGTTGAAAGCCAGTCAACTTTCAATGAAAGTGACGATATACAGCAGAGCTTGATTCGAATACGGGGATGTCGTGTCCACTTTTAGCAATCCGTGAATAAAATATCTCAGAAAATCTGCAGTACTAAGGACGAGGTCTGTGAATTCAAATCTGTTGCTCGGCTGCTCAAATCTGCTCCTAACAAACAACAAGCTGATCTGTGTTTTAGTGTTTTGTCTGGCAAGCCAGACCAAAAGCTTTTGAAGGCCTTTCCTTGTCTCATATCGGCTGCTGCTCTACGATACTGTGACGGATGGAGTCAAGCTGCTAGCTGGGTTTCGTTTTGGTCTAGGGCAAATAACTTAAAGATGATTTGCAAGGCCCTTTCCGAATTCACTGATAGAGAGTGGGACGTCTTGCCTGCGACTACCAATGCCGTCGAGTCCCATAACAGGATATCTAAGCTGAGCTGTAAGACCATAGCTGCAGCTCTTAAATGGTATTATAGGATCGACCGAACATGCGCAGTAAAATATGTTGCCGCAAGACATGGCGTTGGTATAAAATATCCCAGCAAACGCTGCAAGAAACCGGGCAAATTGTCAACTCCATCCGATTGGAGTGAAGAAGTTTCTTCCCAAGACGTTAGTTTTGCTGCTAGTGTTGATGGGGATGAAGAGTTCGTGGAAAAGATTTATTATGGTGAACACGGTAGGTGTCAAGGGTAAGCACTACGGCAAGCTACTTGCTAAAGTGGTTGAGCGGACGGAAGACGGCTACCGGGCTATGTATCACGACACTCCATCGTATGAAACATACGTGGGTGGTCCCGACGACCCTGATGTTGATTTATTACCTTTGTCGTTTGAGCCTCCTCCTCCGCCGAAACAGAAACGCTAATGAATCGCCTTTTTTTCTGTTTCAACAAGTTTTCAATAGCTTTTTGAAAACATTTTTTTCTGGTATTTCACACATGGTGACATAATATAAAATATTAATATATGGCGGTATTATTGCTTTGTTTTGTTGTGTTTTTAACATGTTTTTTAAATAGCATTAAGTAAAACTGACAGTTAGAATTAGTTGACAAGTAGTAATTGTTATTTCGCAGAGACTCTAAAGGAGAGAAGCGGTTGGGAAAGTGATTAGAAAAATATTTGTGGACTTTTTTTTTAGCTTTTTTCGTTATTTTTGGGCTGAGACCATGGTACATATGCTTATTGTGTTTTCTCGAGGATAGGTAACGTTGTCGGTTGTCTGTTTTGCATTTTCTACGTTTGTCTAGTCGAATGTATCTCTTAGAGGGATTGTCTTTTCAAATTCTGGTGTGTAGCTAAGAGCTCAGCCATGGTCACCTACAGCTAAAAGTAGACGCTTAGTATTTCTTAAGCTATGTTTTCGCATAGTTCAAATTTTGCAACCAAACAAGAATTTATCATTCGCATCCAAAAAATGGCGTATTCGATCTGGCAATTTTTCACCGAGATTGTGTTGAAATACTTCAACACAGTCCGGATATTTAGGCACAAAATTGTCGGAGTTTAATTGTAAAAAAGTATTAAGGTGCTTGCTATTCACCACAATTCATAGTTTTCCTTCCTACACAACTAAAGTTCTACTGATTATAAGCTGAATCCTAAGTATAGCCATTCCTTGTACAGGGTTTTTAAGTTTGTCTGAAAATTTGCATACGTATTTCGCATCTGTGGAAACACGGATGCGAAATACACTACACGGGATTCGGTACAATGTTTTTGCTGGACCCTTTGGAAACATAGCTTTAAGTCAACAGACCAAATTTGCTAGTTCAAATTTTTTTGTCAAATCTTTATTTTGTTCACCGCTATTGCAATATCAATATTTGTTTTGAGTAATTTTTTTCCAATTAATTGGAAGACACTTTTTTTACAAAGCTTTATTTTGTTCACCGCTATTGCAATATCAGTATTTGTTTTCAGTAATTTTTTTTATTCAAATTAATTTTGTTATTTCTAGCTTGAAGTTTTTATTTTTTTTTTCTCTCTTCCTACTTGCAGTTTATGCTCCTATTTTTATCCTAGTTTTTAGAAGAACAGTTGGTTTTTTAGTGTCAGCTAGACTTCACTTAATTACAAGACTAGCTGGCCTGTAAGTGGTCTTACTGTCAGTTTGCACAGAAAGCCGCTAATTAAACGCTTGTTTATGATGGATCATTATCACTTAGTTTAGCTGCATCTGGGGATATGTTCCAATGGTTCTCAAGCATGGCTAAGGAAGCAAAAACCTTGAAGCAATGGAAACGCAAAGACACTTCTGTCATCGTTTTCATCATTTCTTTTTCTTAACATCAGTTATTTTCAAAATGATTAAAAATGGTCTGATAAAGCTGTGAAATTCTTTTTCTTTGATTTTTCTTGTTTTGTGACTGTTTCGTTTTTAACTTTGATTCTGTGATCAATAATCGTACAATCAATAAAAGAGATTAATTTTTACATAGTACTTTAAGTTTTAGTTAGGATTCGAGTCAGGGCTAAAAATTAAAAGAAGTTAAGCTAGTTTTCGTTTTGCCAGAAGAAGACAAGAACTGGCTAGCTACTGGACAGCCCAGAAGTAGTGTGGTTCCGAAAGTTCAGGATGCAGCCTTAACTTAGCCTAGCATTATCAATTTGGACTAAAATTTCATGTGTAATTATCACAGGGGTAGTGACACCAAAAACCCTAAGAAGAATTCCATCAAGTTGCAGCATTCAGGTGAAGCTTCTCAAAAGAAGCCTAGAAAACTTGGGTGATACTGTGAAAATCTGTTTGTTTTTTTTTTTTTTACGTAAACGAAGCATTTTATACCGTGCAAATAAAAGTTGCGCAAAATTTAGTACACAAATTGAGAAATTTCTGACCAAAGGAAGTTCCAATAGAAGTGACTAAGGATAGTCTTCCTTTCAAAACTTTATATTTCCAACTTAAAAGCAGCCGAAAAAATCAAATTTTACCGTCATCAACTAGTTGACTAATGAAAATTTTTTGGGGGAAAAGTTACTTGCCAACTAGATGTTTAATAGAAGTGTTTCTGTGGCAATGTTTGTTTCTAGCTTGTTGGAAAGAAAATACTGTTGAGGAGAAACTAATTGTCAACTGGTTGGATAAGGAATAGTTTTTTTGGGGAAATTTTCTTAATAATCCCAGAATAACAACAGCTTTTCTTCTACATGAAAGGTCAATCGTGCCAGTTGTTTGACTTGTCTTCAACTGAAAAAACGGCAAAGTTGGATCTTAGCGCTACCTAGTTATATAGCGCTACCAAGAGTAACTTACCAACAAAAGAAATAAACTAAGCCAGATAGAAATTTACGAGTGGAAAGTTGTTTTTCTGCAGAAAAGGTTGTATCCAAAGAGATTTCACAGTAAAGTTGATTAATTTAGTGTTTCTGGGGTAATTTTGTTTGTTAGTTAGTTGGTTTGCAGAATTTTTTCTAGGGCAATAACTTTTTCCAGCTAGTTGGAAAAGGAAATGTTTTCTGGGGCAAAGTTTTTCATCAGCTAGCTGGTTAATAAAATTTTTTCTGGGGAAAAGTTAGGCCTACTTGCCAACAAGATGGTTAATGGAAGTGTTTCTGGGGCAATGTTTTTTTTAGCTAG
>NW_027063253.1:0-39944 GCF_032884065.1 Artemia franciscana | reverse complement strand
TGTCCCGGTCTGTAATTTATCTTTGAGTGTTTTTTCTTTTTAGTTTTTTTTTTTAGTTTTTTACATTTTCAGTTTTTTTTCTTCTTTATTTTTCAGCGTCACTATGAAGTACATATCGCCGAACCTTTGTTTTTTAACTTAAATCTGGTAGGCATTGATGACCTTATCCAAGTCAAAATCCCAAACCCAATCATCATCGCTATCATTTTTAGTTTTGATATGTTTTGACTCTCGCTTTCCAGGTGGATTTTCATCTAACTGCGCGGTTTTGCGTTCTTTAGCCGCAAGCCTGTTTTCTTGCTGTTCTTGTGATTCCTCGGCACGCTTTCTTTTCTTACTTTCTCTATCAGCTGCAAGCCTCTTTTCTTGCTGTTCTTGTGATTCCTCGGCACGCTTTCTTTTCTTACTTTCTCTATCAGCAGCAAGTTTTTTGGCATAGACTCTTTGAGCAGCTTCCTCGGCTGTTGCCATTGTAGGTTCTTCAGTCATTTTACAATTAAACATTTTTCCGTGAACGCATGTCTTAAATACCATTAATGACGTCACCGTCATAGCAAAAATGACGACAACTAACTTCATGACGTCAGTCGACACAGAAACATGACGTCACCTGACAGACAGACAACTTATTTTTATATATATAGATATACTAGCTGTTGGGGTGGCGCTTCGCGCCACCCCAACACCTAGTTGGTGGGGGCGCTTCGCGCCCCCCCCAAGCCCCCCCCGCGCGCGTAAGTCGTTACGCGCCATAATAGTTACGCGCCATTGTAGTTGTGTCCCTATGTCCCACCTGTGAATATAGATAGATATATATATATATGGTTTTAACTACGTAAAAACTTGCGAATATACAACATTCTTTGCTGTCCCATTGTCTTTGCATATAAATAGATTGTCAGGTTTACCGACTCTTGAACATGCAACATATAATGGTCCATGGGAAAACAATCTGTATTCAGATCTATACCTCATGATTCTAATGATTGCCCTTGAGCTTTGTTGATGGTGATTGCTAATCGACCATTCCCTGTCCCGGTGTCCCGGTCGTCATTTACATCCCCCTGTTTCCTCCGGTGTCCCCGTTGTAGTTGTGTCCCTGTGTCCCGGTCGTCATTTATATTCCCTGTGTCCCGGTCGTCATTTGTATCCCGGTGTCCCGGTCTGTATATACATTCGTTTTTTAGTTTTGTTTTTCTCCTTTATTTTTTTCCTTTTTTCTTCTTTTTTAGCTTATTTAGATTTTAGATTTTTTAGTTTTTTTATTAGTTTTTAGTTTTTTTTTCTTTTTAGTTTTTTTGTCCCGGTCGTCATTTATATCCCCTGTTTCCCCCGGTGTCCCCGTTGTAGTTGTGTCCCTGTGTCCCGGTCGTCATTTATATTCCCTGTGTCCCGGTCGTCATTTGTATCCCGGTGTACCGGTCTGTATATACATTCGTTTTTTAGTTTTGTTTTTCTCCTTTATTTTTTTCCTTTTTTTTCTTTTTTAGTTTATTTAGATTTTTAGATTTTTTAGTTTTTTTATTAGTTTTTAGTTTTTTTTTCTTTTTAGTTTTTTTGTAGTTTTTACCTTCTTTTTAGTTTTGTTAATTTTTTTTTACTTATGTCCTGGTCGTCATTTATACTCCCTATGTCCCGGTGCTTTGTTGATTGCTAATCGAACATTCCTTTTGTCCTGGTCGCTTTCTCTTTGAGTGTCGTCATTTATTTTTTTCTTTTTTAGTTCTTTTAGTTTTTACCTTTTTTAGTTTTTTTTAGTTTTTTAGATGAAAATTTTTTTTAGTTTTTTCCTTTTTTTCTTTTTAGTTTTTATTGGTTTTTACCTTTATGTTAGCTTATTTTTCAGTTTTTTCCTTTTTTTTTATTTTTTTTTTATTTTTTATTTTTTTTAGTTTTTTACCTTTTTTTAGTTTTTTTAGTTTTTTTAGTTTTTTTAGTTTTTTAGCTTTTTTACTTTTTTTATTAGTTTTTAGTTTTTTTGTAGTTTTTGCCTTTTTTTAGTTTTTTCAGTTTTTTTTTTAGTTTTTTATTGGTTTTTACCTTTATTTTAGCTTATTTTTCAGTTTTTTCCTTTTTTTTAGTTTTTAGTTTTTTTAGTTTTTTACCTTTTTTTAGTTTTTTTAGTTTTTTTAGCTTTTTAGCTTTTTTATTTTTTTTATTAGTTTTTAGTTTTTTTTGTAGTTTTTGCCTTTTTTTTAGTTTTTTTAGTTTTTTAGCTTTTTTATTAGTTTTTAGTTTTTTTTGTAGTTTTTGCCTTTTTTTAGTTTGACAACTTATTTTTATATATATAGATAGTTTTTTTTTTTTACTTATGTCCTGGTCGTCATTTATACTCCCTGTGTCCCGGTGCTTTGTTGATTGCTAATCGAACATTCCTTTTGTCCTGGTCGCTTTCTCTTTGAGTGTCGTCATTTATTAGTTTTTTCCTTTTTTTCTTTTTAGTTTTTTATTGGTTTTTACCTTTATTTTAGCTTATTTTTCAGTTTTTTCCTTTTTTTTAGTTTTTTTTTATTTTTATTTTTTTAGTTTTTTACCTTTTTTTAGTTTTTTTAGTTTTTTTAGTTTTTTAGCTTTTTTACTTTTTTTATTAGTTTTTAGTTTTTTTTGTAGTTTTTGCCTTTTTTTAGTTTTTTCAGTTTTTTTTTTAGTTTTTTATTGGTTTTTACCTTTATAGTTTTTTTAGTTTTTTAGCTTTTTTATTTTTTTTATTAGTTTTTAGTTTTTTTTGTAGTTTTTGCCTTTTTTTAGTTTTTTCAGTTTTGACGTCACCTGATCCAGTTTTTTCAGGTGACGTCACCTGACCCATCCACACATCCACAGACAGACAACTTATTTTTATATATATAGATATATATATCTATACTAGCTGTTGGGGTGGCGCTTCGCGCCACCCCAACACCTAGTTGGTGGGGGCGCTTCGCGCCCCCCCCAAGCCCCCCCGCGCGCGTAAGTCGTTACGCGCCATAATAGTTACGCGCCATTGTAGTTGTGTCCCTATGTCCCACCTGTGAATATAGATAGATATATATATATATATGGTTTTAACTACGTAAAACTTGCGAATATACAACATTCTTTGCTGTCCCATTGTCTTTGCATATAAATAGATTGTCAGGTTTACCGACTCTTGAACATGCAACATATAATGGTCCATGGGAAAACAATCTGTATTCAGATCTATACCTCATGATTCTAATGATTGCCCTTGAGGTTTGTTGATGGTGATTGCTAATCGACCATTCCCTGTCCCGGTGTCCCGGTCGTCATTTACATCCCCCTGTTTCCTCCGGTGTCCCCGTTGTAGTTGTGTCCGTGTGTCCCGGTCGTCATTTATATTCCCTGTGTCCCGGTCGTCATTTGTATCCCGGTGTCCCGGTCTGTATATACATTCGTTTTTTAGTTTTGTTTTTCTCCTTTATTTTTTTCCTTTTTTTTTCTTTTTTAGCTTATTTAGATTTTTAGATTTTTTAGTTTTTTTATTAGTTTTTAGTTTTTTTTTTCTTTTTAGTTTTTTTGTCCCGGTCGTCATTTATATCCCCCTGTTTCCCCCGGTGTCCCCGTTGTAGTTGTGTCCCTGTGTCCCGGTCGTCATTTATATTCCCTGTGTCCCGGTCGTCATTTGTATCCCGGTGTACCGGTCTGTATATACATTCGTTTTTTAGTTTTGTTTTTCTCCTTCATTTTTTTCCTTTTTTTTTCTTTTTTAGTTTATTTAGATTTTTAGATTTTTTAGTTTTTTTATTAGTTTTTAGTTTTTTTTTCTTTTTAGTTTTTTTGTAGTTTTTACCTTCTTTTTAGTTTTGTTAATTTTTTTTTTACTTATGTCCTGGTCGTCATTTATGCTCCCTATGTCCCGGTGCTTTGTTGATTGCTAATCGAACATTCCTTTTGTCCTGGTCGCTTTCTCTTTGAGTGTCGTCATTTATTTTTTTCTTTTTTAGTTCTTTTAGTTTTTACCTTTTTTAGTTTTTTTTAGTTTTTTAGATGAAAATTTTTTTTAGTTTTTTCCTTTTTTTCTTTTTAGTTTTTATTGGTTTTTACCTTTATGTTAGCTTATTTTTCAGTTTTTTCCTTTTTTTTAGTTTTTTTTTATTTTTTATTTTTTTTAGCTTTTACCTTTTTTTAGTTTTTTTAGCTTAGTTTTTTTAGTTTTTTAGCTTTTTTACTTTTTTTATTAGTTTTTAGTTTTTTTTGTAGTTTTTGCCTTTTTTTAGTTTTTTCAGTTTTTTTTTAGTTTTTTATTGGTTTTTACCTTTATTTTAGCTTATTTTTCAGTTTTTTCCTTTTTTTTAGTTTTTTTTAGTTTTTAGTTTTTTTAGTTTTTTACCTTTTTTTAGTTTTTTTAGTTTTTTTAGTTTTTTAGCTTTTTTATTTTTTTTATTAGTTTTTAGTTTTTTTTTGTAGTTTTTGCCTTTTTTTTAGTTTTTTTAGTTTTTTAGCTTTTTTATTAGTTTTTAGTTTTTTTTGTAGTTTTTGCCTTTTTTTTAGTTTGACAACTTATTTTTATATGTATAGATAGTTTTTTTTTTTACTTATGTCCTGGTCGTCATTTATACTCCCTGTGTCCCTGTGCTTTGTTGATTGCTAATCGAACATTCCTTTTGTCCTGGTCGCTTTCTCTTTGAGTGTCGTCATTTATTAGTTTTTTCCTTTTTTTTTAGTTTTTTATTGGTTTTTACCTTTATTTTAGCTTATTTTTCAGTTTTTTCCTTTTTTTTAGTTTTTTTTTATTTTTTATTTTTTTTAGTTTTTTACCTTTTTTTAGTTTTTTTTTAGTTTTTTTAGTTTTTTAGCTTTTTTACTTTTTTTATTAGTTTTTAGTTTTTTTTGTAGTTTTTGCCTTTTTTTAGTTTTTTCAGTTTTTTTTTTAGTTTTTTATTGGTTTTTACCTTTATAGTTTTTTTAGTTTTTTAGCTTTTTATTTTTTTTATTAGTTTTTAGTTTTTTTTGTAGTTTTTTGCCTTTTTTTAGTTTTTTCAGTTTTGACGTCACCTGATCCAGTTTTTTCAGGTGACGTCACCTGACACATCCATCCATCCATCCACAGACAACTTATTTTTATATATATCTATATACTATATATATCTATCTATATATATAAAAATAAGTTGTCTGTCTGTGGATGTGTGGATGGATGTGTCAGGTGACGTCACCTGAAAAAACTGGATCAGGTGACGTCAAAACTGAAAAAACTAAAAAAAGGCAAAAACTACAAAAAAAACTAAAAACTAATAAAAAAAATAAAAAAGCTAAAAAACTAAAAAAACTATAAAGGTAAAAACCAATAAAAAACTAAAAAAAAAACTGAAAAAACTAAAAAAAGGCAAAAACTACAAAAAAAAAAACTAAAAACTAATAAAAAAAGTAAAAAAGCTAAAAAACTAAAAAAACTAAAAAAACTAAAAAAAGGTAAAAAACTAAAAAAAATAAAAAATAAAAAAAACTAAAAAAAAGGAAAAAACTGAAAAATAAGCTAAAATAAAGGTAAAAACCAATAAAAAACTAAAAAAAAAAGGAAAAAACTAATAAATGACGACACTCAAAGAGAAAGCGACCAGGACAAAAGGAATGTTCGATTAGCAATCAACAAAGCACCGGGACACAGGGAGTATAAATGACGACCAGGACATAAGTAAAAAAAAAAAAACTATCTATATATATAAAAATAAGTTGTCTGTGGATCTGTGGATCGTGGATCAGGTGACGTCACCTGAAAAAACTGGATCAGGTGACGTCAAAACTGAAAAAACTAAAAAAAGGCAAAAACTACAAAAAAACTAAAAACTAATAAAAAAAATAAAAAAGCTAAAAAACTAAAAAAACTAAAAAAAAGGCAAAAACTACAAAAAAAACTAAAAACTAATAAAAAAGCTAAAAAACTAAAAAAACTAAAAAAAAAGGCAAAAACTACAAAAAAACTAAAAACTAATAAAAAAAATAAAAAAGCAAAAAAACAAAAAAAAATAAAAAAAATAAAAAAAGGAAAAAAACAAAAAAAACTAAAAACTAAAAAAAACTAAAAAAGGTAAAAACTAAAAGAACTAAAAAAGAAAAAAATAAATGACGACACTCAAAGAGAAAGCGACCAGGACAAAAGGAATGTTCGATTAGCAATCAACAAAGCACCGGGACACAGGGAGTATAAATGACGACCAGGACACAAGTAAAAAAAAAATTAACAAAACTAAAAAGAAGGTAAAAACTACAAAAAAACTAAAAAGAAAAAAAAACTAAAAACTAATAAAAAAACTAAAAAATCTAAAAATCTAAATAAACTAAAAAAGAAAAAAAAAGGAAAAAAATAAAGGAGAAAAACAAAACTAAAAAACGAATGTATATACAGACCGGTACACCGGGATACAAATGACGACCGGGACACAGGGAATATAAATGACGACCGGGACACAGGGACACAACTACAACGGGGACACCGGGGGAAACAGGGGGATATAAATGACGACCGGGACAAAAAAACTAAAAAGAAAAAAACACTAAAAACTAATAAAAAAACTAAAAAATCTAAAAATCTAAATAAGCTAAAAAAGAAAAAAAAAGGAAAAAAATAAAGGAGAAAAAATAAACTAAAAAACGAATGTATATACAGACCGGGACACCGGGATACAAATGACGACCGGGACCCGGGACACAGGGAATATAAATGACGACTGGGACACAGGGACACAACTACAACGGGGACACCGGGGGAAACAGGGGGATGTAAATGACGACCGGGACACCGGGACAGGGAATGGTCGATTAGCAATCACCATCAACAAAGCTCAAGGGCAATCATTAGAATCATGAGGTATAGATCTGAATACAGATTGTTTTCCCATGGACCATTATATGTTGCATGTTCAAGAGTCGGTAAACCTGACAATCTATTTATATGCAAAGACAATGGGACAGCAAAGAATGTTGTATATTCGCAAGTTTTACGTAGTTAAAACCATATATATATATCTATCTATATTCACAGGTGGGACATAGGGACACAACTACAATGGCGCGTAACTATTATGGCGCGTAACGACTTACGCGCGCGGGGGGGCTTGGGGGGGGGCGCGAAGCGCCCCCACCAACTAGGTGTTGGGGTGGCGCGTGGGACACAGGGACACAACTACAACGGGGACACCGGGGGAAACAGGGGGATATAAATGACGACCGGGACAAAAAAACTAAAAAGAAAAAAAAACTAAAAACTAATAAAAAAAACTAAAAAATCTAAAAATCTAAATAAGCTAAAAAAGAAAAAAAAAGGAAAAAAATAAAGGAGAAAAAATAAACTAAAAAACGAATGTATATACAGACCGGGACACCGGGATACAAATGACGACCGGGACCCGGGACACAGGGAATATAAATGACGACCGGGACACAGGGACACAACTACAACGGGGACATCGGGGGAAACAGGGGGATGTAAATGACGACCGGGACACCGGGACAGGGAATGGTCGATTAGCAATCACCATCAACAAAGCTCAAGGGCAATCATTAGAATCATGAGGTATAGATCTGAATACAGATTGTTTTCCCATGGACCATTATATGTTGCATGTTCAAGAGTCGGTAAACCTGACAATCTATTTATATGCAAAGACAATGGGACAGCAAAGAATGTTGTATATTCGCAAGTTTTACGTAGTTAAAACCATATATATATATCTATCTATATTCACAGGTGGGACATAGGGACACAACTACAATGGCGCGTAACTATTATGGCGCGTAACGACTTACGCGCGCGGGGGGGCTTGGGGGGGCGCGAAGCGCCCCCACCAACTAGGTGTTGGGGTGGCGCGAAGCGCCACCCCAACAGCTAGTATATATATAAAAATAAGTTGTCTGTGGATGGATGGATGGATGTGTCAGGTGACGTCACCTGAAAAAACTGGATCAGGTGACGTCAAAACTGAAAAAACTAAAAAAAGGCAAAAACTACAAAAAAAACTAAAAACTAATAAAAAAAATAAAAAAGCTAAAAAACTAAAAAAACTATAAAGGTAAAAACCAATAAAAAACTAAAAAAAAACTGAAAAAACTAAAAAAAGGCAAAAACTACAAAAAAAACTAAAAACTAATAAAAAAAGTAAAAAAGCTAAAAAACTAAAAAAACTAAAAAAACTAAAAAAAGGTAAAAAACTAAAAAAAATAAAAAATAAAAAAAACTAAAAAAAGGAAAAAACTGAAAAATAAGCTAAAATAAAGGTAAAAACCAATAAAAAACTAAAAAGAAAAAAAGGAAAAAACTAATAAATGACGACACTCAAAGAGAAAGCGACCAGGACAAAAGGAATGTTCGATTAGCAATCAACAAAGCACCGGGACACAGGGAGTATAAATGACGACCAGGACATAAGTAAAAAAAAAAAACTATCTATATATATAAAAATAAGTTGTCTGTGGATCTGTGGATCGTGGATCAGGTGACGTCACCTGAAAAAACTGGATCAGGTGACGTCAAAACTGAAAAAACTAAAAAAAGGCAAAAACTACAAAAAAAACTAAAAACTAATAAAAAAAATAAAAAAGCTAAAAAACTAAAAAAACTAAAAAAAGGCAAAAACTACAAAAAAACTAAAAACTAATAAAAAAGCTAAAAAACTAAAAAAACTAAAAAAAAGGCAAAAACTACAAAAAAACTAAAAACTAATAAAAAAAATAAAAAAGCTAAAAAACTAAAAAAACTAAAAAAACTAAAAAAAGGTAAAAAACTAGAAAAACTAAAAACTAAAAAAAAACTAAAAAAGGTAAAAACTAAAAGAACTAAAAAAGAAAAAAATAAATGACGACACTCAAAGAGAAAGCGACCAGGACAAAAGGAATGTTCGATTAGCAATCAACAAAGCACCGGGACACAGGGAGTATAAATGACGACCAGGACACAAGTAAAAAAAAAAATTAACAAAACTAAAAAGAAGGTAAAAACTACAAAAAAACTAAAAAGAAAAAAAAACTAAAAACTAATAAAAAAACTAAAATAAAAAAAAAATTAACAAAACTAAAAAGAAGGTAAAAACTACAAAAAAACTAAAAAGAAAAAAAAACTAAAAACTAATAAAAAAACTAAAAAATCTAAAAATCTAAATAAACTAAAAAAGAAAAAAAAAAGGAAAAAAATAAAGGAGAAAAACAAAACTAAAAAACGAATGTATATACAGACCGGTACACCGGGATACAAATGACGACCGGGACACAGGGAATATAAATAACGACCGGGACACAGGGACACAACTACAACGGGGACACCGGGGGAAACAGGGGGATATAAATGACGACCGGGACAAAAAAACTAAAAAGAAATAAAAACTAAAAACTAATAAAAAAAACTAAAAAATCTAAAAATCTAAATAAGCTAAAAAAGAAAAAAAAAAGGAAAAAAATAAAGGAGAAAAACAAAACTAAAAAACGAATGTATACACAGACCGGGACACCGGGATACAAATGATGACCGGGACCCGGGACACAGGGAATATAAATGACGACCGGGACACAGGGACACAACTACAACGGGGACACCGGGGGAAACAGGGGGATGTAAATGACGACCGGGACACCGGGACAGGGAATGGTCGATTAGCAATCACCATCAACAAAGCTCAAGGGCAATCATTAGAATCATGAGGTATAGATCTGAATACAGATTGTTTTCCCATGGACCATTATATGTTGCATGTTCAAGAGTCGGTAAACCTGACAATCTATTTATATGCAAAGACAATGGGACAGCAAAGAATGTTGTATATTCGCAAGTTTTACGTAGTTAAAACCATATATATATATATATATATCTATATTCACAGGTGGGACATAGGGACACAACTACAATGGCGCGTAACTATTATGGCGCGTAACGACTTACGCGCGCGGGGGGGCTTGGGGGGGGGGCGCGAAGCGCCCCCACCAACTAGGTGTTGGGGTGGCGCGAAGCGCCACCCCAACAGCTAGTAGAAATATAAAAATAAGTTGTCTGTCTGTCTGTGGGTCTGTGGATCTGTAGATCAGGTGACGTCATGTTTCGGCTGACGTCATGAAATTAGTTGCCGTCATTTTTGTTATGACGATGCTTAGTATATTGTAAAACACATTAATTTGGTTAATAATATACCATTTAAAACACCAAAATGAACATGCTGGAGTAGTCACTCGGTGAGAGAGGGTGTCAGAACGGAGAATGAAGGTCCCAGGTTCAAATCCTGGTTAGGCTAAAAAAGGTAAAAAACTAAAAACTAAAAAAAAAAACTGAAAAAACTAAAAAAAGGCAAAAACTACAAAAAAAAACTAAAAACTAATAAAAAAATAAAAAAGCCGAAAAACTAAAAAAACTAAAGAAACTAAAAAAAGGAAAAAACTTAAAAAACTAAAAACTAAAAAAAACTAAAAAAAAGGAAAAATGAAAAATAGAAGAGAAAAAGAATACTAATAAAATTAAAAATAAAAATAAAAAAAATAAAAAAGATAAAAAGCTAAAAAAAGGTAAAAACCAATAAAAAACTAAAAAGAAAAAAAGGTAAAAAACTAAAAAAAAAATTTCATCTAAAAAACTAAAAAAAACTAAAAAAGGTAAAAACTAAAAGAACTAAAAAAGTAAAAAAAAACTAAAAAAAGGAAAAAACTGAAAAATAAGCGGGATATAAAACAGGGGGATATAAATGACGACCAGGACACCGGGACATAAGGAATATAAATGAATCAGAAAATACAACTCATGTTTCCAAATGACGTCGTTTGGAGCCCAAATTGAAAATCCAGATCAATTTATGTCTACTTTCAAAGTAAAAGGGCAAATTTATCATAGAGCAGGGTCTCTTCTACCATTCTCAGGCGAGAATCATAAATTTTTACAATTGTACTTCATCAGTGATAGAAATTCTGAATTGAATGCAAGTTCCGAAATTTCTCCCAACACTGAAAGGACAATCGTTTCCCAATTACAACATCTTTTCCACGAAAACAATAATTTAGTGCGTCTGTTCAAAACAGCCATCGATTTGATGCCTACTTATACGCATAAAAAACGCCTCCTGGCCAACATGTGCGTAGATACAATGCTCCAACTATCGACGAAGTCGCCATCGTTATGGTCGGTGATCAGTTTTTACCTCGAGATATTATTCTCAGGGTTTCCACCACACGTGCTACAACTAAAAATAGGCCTACCAATAATACTTTTAAGAAATATAAACCCACCAAAGCTTTGCTATGGCACTCGACTTGCCGTAAAAAAAACAATGGAAAACCTAATAGAGGCCACAATCTTGACAGGGCCTTTTGAGGGCGAGGCTGTTCTTATTCCTCGCATTCCCAAGATTCCAACGGATCTGCCTTTTCAATTTAAAAGATTGCAATTCCCAATTCGATTAGCATTTGCAATCACCATTAACAAAGCTCAAGGTCAATCATTAGAAAAATGTGGTATAGATCTTAATACTGATTGTTTTTCCCATTGACAATTGTACGTTGCATGTTCGAGGGTCGGTAAACCTGACAATCTATTTATATGCAGCGACAATTGGACAGCGAAGAATGTTGTATATTCGCAAGTTTTACGCAGTTAATTTGTATTTTATATATCTATCTATCTATATAAAAACGAGTTGTATGTATGCATGTTTGTTTGTTTGTAAAAAGAGCGTTTGCATATGATGTCATTATTAGTACATACGGCTTTGTATATGCAGAGACAATGGGAAAGCCAAGAATGTTGTATATTCGCAATTTTTACGTAGTTTAACTCCTGCAGACGAAATGAATGCTTGCCTAAAACATTCTAATTTATAGGCACACGTAAAAATATTAAAATTAACTACAAATATGCGTGTCCGATTGCAAAACGATGACTCTGGTCAAACAGTAGACTCAATTTCAGGACGTATACAACTACCTGCTGATTTCTGTAATTTAGTGACGTCCAAAAATGAAATGATGGAAAAAGTATTTCCGAATATTCTAAAAAAATATAAAAATAATAAATGGCTAAGTGAAAGAGCGATTCTCGCACCCAAAAATATAGACGTCCACGAAATCAACAATATTGTTTTGAACAAGATTCGAGACCAGGCAGTCCTTTACAAGTCAGTCGACACAGTTTTGGAACCAAATGAAGCGGTTAATTATCCATCTGAATTTTTAAATTCCATAGATCCTTCAGGGTTTCCACCACACGTGCTACAACTAAAAATAGGCGTACCAATAATACTTTTAAGAAATAACAACCCACCAAAGCTTTGCAATGGCACGCGACTTGCCGTAAAAAAAACAATGGAAAACCTAATAGAGGCCACAATCTTGACAGGGCCTTATGAGGGTGAGGCTGTTCTTATTCCTCGCATTTCCATGATTCCAACGGATCTGCTTTTTCAATTTAAAAGATTGCAATTCCCAATTCGATTAGTATTTGCAATCACCATTAACAAAGCTCAAGGTCAATCATTAGAAAAATGTGGTATAGATCTTAACCCTGATTGTTTTTCCCATGGACAATTGTACGTTGCATGTTCGAGGGTCGGTAAACCTGACAATGTATTTATATGCAGCGACAATTGGACAGCGAAGAATGTTGTTTATTCGCAAGTTTTACGCAGTTAATTTGTATTGTATCTATCTATCTATCTATCTATATAAAAACGAGTTATGTGGATGCATGTTTGTTTGTTTGTAAAAAGAGCGTTTGTATATGACGTCATTATTAGTACATACGGCTTTGCATATGCACAGACAATGGGAAAGCCAAGAATGTTGTTTATTCGCAATTTTTGCGTAGTTTGAAACACATATATAAATCTATCTATATTCACAGGTGGGACACAGGGACACAACTACAATCGCGCATAACTAATATGGCGCGTAACGACTTACGCGCGCGGGGGGGCTTGGGGGGGCGCGAAGCGCCCCACCAACTAGGTGTTGGGGTGGCGCGAAGCGCCACCCCAACAGCTAGTATATATATATATATATATATATATATATATATATATATATATATATATATATATATATATATATATATATATATATATATATATCTATATATATAAAAATAAGTTGTCTGTCCGTTACGCCAGATTATATCTATATATATAAAAATAAGTTGTCTGTGCGTGGATCTGTGGATGGATCAGGTGACGTCACCTGAAAAAACTGGATCAGGTGACGTCAAAACTGAAAAAACTAAAAAAAGGTAAAAACTACAAAAAAAACTAAAAACTAATAAAAAAAATAAAAAAGCTAAAAAACTAAAAAAACTAAAAAAAGGCAAAAACTACAAAAAAAACTAAAAACTAATAAAAAAGCTAAAAAACTAAAAAAACTAAAAAAACTAAAAAAACTAAAAAAAGGTAAAAAACTAAAAAAAACTAAAAACTAAAAAAAACTAAAAAAAAGGAAAAAACTGAAAAATAAGCTAAAATAAAGGTAAAAACCAATAAAAAACTAAAAAAAAAAACTGAAAAAACTAAAAAAAGGCAAAAACTACAAAAAAACTAAAAACTAATAAAAAAAAGTAAAAAAGCTAAAAAACTAAAAAAACTAAAAAAAGGTAAAAAACTAAAAAAAATAAAAAATAAAAAAAAAACTAAAAAAAGGAAAAAACTGAAAAATGAGCTAAAATAAAGGTAAAAACCAATAAAAAGCTAAAAAGAAAAAAAGGAAAAAACTAAAAAAAAATTTCATCTAAAAAACTAAAAAAAAACTAAAAAAGGTAAAAACTAAAAGAACTAAAAAAGAAAAAAATAAATGACGACACTCAAAGAGAAAGCGACCAGGACAAAAGGAATGTTCGATTAGCAATCAACAAAGCACCGGGACACAGGGAGTATAAATGACGACCAGGACATAAGTAAAAAAAAAAAACTATCTATATATATAAAAATAAGTTGTCTGTGGATCTGTGGATCGTGGATCAGGTGACATCACCTGAAAAAACTGGATCAGGTGACGTCAAAACTGAAAAAACTAAAAAAAGCAAAAACTACAAAAAAAAACTAAAAACTAATAAAAAAAATAAAAAAGCTAAAAAACTAAAAAAACTAAAAAAAGGCAAAAACTACAAAAAAAACTAAAAACTAATAAAAAAGCTAAAAAACTAAAAAACTAAAAAAAGGCAAAAACTACAAAAAAAACTAAAAACTAATAAAAAAAATAAAAAAGCTAAAAAACTAAAAAAACTAAAAAAACTAAAAAAAGGTAAAAAACTAAAAAAACTAAAAACTAAAAAAAAACTAAAAAAAAAGGAAAAAACTGAAAAATAAGCTAAAATAAAGGTAAAAACCAATAAAAAACTAAAAAAAAAACTGAAAAAACTAAAAAAAGGCAAAAACTACAAAAAAACTAAAAACTAATAAAAAAAAGTAAAAAAGCTAAAAAACTAAAAAACTAAAAAAACTAAAAAAACTAAAAAAAGGTAAAAAACTAAAAAAAAATAAAAAATAAAAAAAAACTAAAAAAAAAGGAAAAAACTGAAAAATAAGCTAACATAAAGGTAAAAACCAATAAAAAACTAAAAAGAAAAAAAGGAAAAAACTAAAAAAAATTTTCATCTAAAAAACTAAAAAAAACTAAAAAAGGTAAAAACTAAAAGAACTAAAAAAGAAAAAAATAAATGACGACACTCAAAGAGAAAGCGACCAGGACAAAAGGAATGTTCGATTAGCAATCAACAAAGCACCGGGACACAGGGAGTATAAATGACGACCAGGACATAAGTAAAAAAAAAAACTAACAAAACTAAAAAGAAGGTAAAAGCTACAAAAAAAACTAAAAAGAAAAAAAAACTAAAAACTAATAAAAAAACTAAAAAATCTAAAAATCTAAATTAACTAAAAAAGAAAAAAAAGGAAAAAAATAAAGGAGAAAAACAAAACTAAAAAATGATTGTATATACAGACCGGTACACCGGGATACAAATGACGACCGGGACACAGGGAATATAAATGACGACCGGGACACAGGGACACAACTACAACGGGGACACCGGGGGAAACAGGGGGATATAAATGACGACCGGGACAAAAAAACTAAAAAGAAAAAAAAAGCTAAAAACTAATAAAAAAACTAAAAAATCTAAAAATCTAAATAAGCTAAAAAAGAAAAAAAAAGGAAAAAAATAAAGGAGAAAAACAAAACTAAAAAACGAATGTATATCCAGACCGGCACACCGGGATACAAATGACGACCGGGACACAGGGAATATAAATGACGACCGGGACACAGGGACACAACTACAACGGGGACACCGGGGGAAACAGGGGGATATAAATGACGACCGGGACACCGGGACAGGGAATGGTCGATTAGAAATCACCATCAACAAAGCTCAAGGGCAATCATTAGAATCATGAGGTATAGATCTGAATACAGATTGTTTTCCCATGGACCATTATATGTTGCATGTTCAAGAATCGGTAAACCTGACAATCTATTTATATGCAAAGACAATGGGACAGCAAAGAATGTTGTATATTCGCAAGTTTTACGTAGTTAAAACCATATATATATATATATATATATATATATATATATATATATATATATATATATATATATATATATATATATATATATATATATATATATATATATCCGGGACACAAGAAATGTTCCATTAGCAGTCACCATCAACAAAGCACCGGGACACAAATGACGACCGGGACACAGGGAGTATAAATGACGACCAGGACATAAGTAAAAAAAAAACTAAAAAAACTAAAAAAAGGTAAAAACTACAAAAAACTAAAAAGAAAAAAAAACTAAAAACTAATAAAAAAAACTAAAAAAGCTAAAAAACTAAAAAAACTAAAAAAGAAAAAAAATTAAAAAAGGAAAAAATGAAAAATAAAGGAGAAAAACAAAACTAAAAAAAAATAAAAAGAAAAAAACTAAAAAGAAAAAAGGGGAAAAATACAAAAATTTATTTCATCATATACCATTTCAAAAACGAATGTATATACAGACCGGGACACCGGGATACAAATGACGACCGGGACACAGGGAATATAAATGACGACCGGGACACAGGGACACAACTACAACGGGGACGCCGGGGGGCACAGGGGGATATATAAATGACGACGGGGACACAGGGAATGTTCGATTAGCAATCACCATCAACAAAGCTCAAGGGCAATCATTATAATCATGAGGTATAACTAAAAAAACTAAAAAAAGGTAACAAACTAAAAACTAAAAAAAAGACCAATTCAAAAACGAATGTAAATACAGACCGGGACACAAATGACGACCGGGACACCGGGACACAAGGAATATAAATGATGCCCGGGACACTCAAAGAGAAATCACAGACTGGGACACCGGGACACAAATGACGACCAGAACACAGGGAATATAAATGACGACCGGGACACAGGGACACAGCTACAACGGGGACGCCGGGGGGCACAGGGGGATATATAAATGACGACGGCGACACAGGGAATGGTCGATTAGCAATCACCATCCATGCCACACACGCGCCACCATGGGGTGGCGCGAAGCGCCACCCCAACAGCTAGTAATAAATATAAGTAACTTACGAATTAGCTTATGTACCAGGCTTCTATATTCGTATATTTTTATTAGGTGCATTAGGGGGTTTGCCCCCTAGTCAATACCTCGCTCTTTACGCTAAAGTTCAAATCTTGTTCCAATTTTTTAAGAGTGACTCCTTAATCACGAAGGCCGTTTAATTAGAAGAAATAGCTCATATGAAAGTACTAAGAAAGACTTTAGTGTGAAGAGTGAGGTATTGACTAGGATGCGAACCCCCCTCATATACGTAATAGTTTCCGTTCCTTTAAGATTTGATGTTGTTCTTTACTTTCAGTTGAAAAATCTTGTTTTTTTTATTTTGTTTTTTATCGTTTTTTAAATAATGCTGGGAAATACGGTGCCCCCTTCATAGCAATGTCCTTTCTCCTTCTTTAAAACTTCCTTCATGGAAAGATTTTCCCAAGTAACCCCCGAATCCTCCCCTCTTCCAGAACAATCCATCCCCTAAAAACGTCCGTATGCTTCCCAATAAAAGAAACGCATTTTTAAAATATATATAAGTTTCATCAAGATCAGTTATACCCATCAAAAGTTACGAGCCTGAGAAAATTTGCCTCATTTCAGAAAATAGAGGGAAACACCCCTTAAAAGTCATACAATCTTAACGAAAATCACACCATCAGATTCAGCGTATCAGAGAACCTTAGTGTAGAAGTTTCAAGCTCCTATCTACAAAAATGTGGAATTTTGCCTTTTTGCCAGAAGACTGATCACGGATGCGTGTTTATTTGTTTTTTGTTTTGTTTTTTCCCAGGGGTGATCGTATCAACTGAGTGACCAAAAAAATTAGAGGGCACCTAGGCCCCCTCCCACGCTCGTTTTTCCCCAAAAGTTGCCAGATCAATATTCTGAGATAGCCATTGTATTCACCATAGTCGAAAAACCTAATAACTATGTCTTTAGGGACGACTTACTCCCCTGCAGTCCCCGTGGGAGGGGCTGCAAGTTACAAACTTTGACCTGTGTTTACATATAGTAATGGTTACTGGGAAGTGTAAAGACGTTTTCAGGGGGATTTTTTGTGTTAAGGGGGGAAATTTGAGGGGGTTACGTGGGAGGATATTTCCATAGAGAAACTTGTCATGGGGGAAGAGAATTTCAATGAGGGGGACGCAGGGTTTTCTAGCATTGTTTGGAAAAAACAATGAAAAAAAAAATATGAAAAGTTTTTTCTACTGAAAGTAAGGAGCAGCATTAAAACTTAAAACGAACAAAAATTATTACGCATATGAGTGGTTTACCTCCTCGTTATACCACACTCTTTACACTAAAGTATTTTTAGTAATTTCAACTATTTATTCTACGACCTTTGTGATTCAGAGGTCATTCTTAAGGAATTGCGACAAAATTTAAGCTTTAGGGTAAAGAGCGAGGTATCGACAAGGGTTGAACCCCCTCATACACGCAATAAAAACATACGAATATAGAAGTTTGTTACGTAAATTAATTCGTAAGTTACGTATATTTTTTACCAATGAAAACGTTTGTAAAAAATTAAAAGTTCTAGTTGCTTTTTAAGTAATCAAAAAATTGGAGGGCAACTAGGCCTCCTCCCTCGCTCTTTTTTCTCAAAATCTTCCGATTAATTGCAATTAATTAATATGCAAATTTCGTTTTAATTATTTATGTGCGGAGAGCCAAGATCAAAACATGCATTAATTCAAAAACGTCCGTATATGAAAGGGGCTTTTCCTCCTCAACGCCCCGCTCTTTGCGCTAAAGTTTCTTACTGTTTTAAAAATAGAGTTAAGAGAAAGAGTCAAACTTTAGCGTAAAGAGCAGGGCGTTGAGGAGGTTTTTTGTGTGTTTAGAGAATGGTTAAATTTTACTACTGCAAGCCAACAAAAAAGTATGTTTTTCCATCAATTCAGTAGATGTAAAATGTAAAGAGTTATAATTGTGTTTATTAATAAAGTAAACAAAAAAAAATAGCTTATAAGAAGATAAAAAAGACCTCCACAACTGATCCAAAGATTATGGGTAACTTATCTCATTATACGGTTGAAAAGTGGTGCTAAGTGGACAAAAAAATCATCAACACTAACTAGCACTTGGCCACACTTGGCATTTTTCAAGCTTTGTAACTATTATTCTACGAGGAAGTGAGATCAGATACTTATTACTACTCTTATCCTATCAACTCGCAAATTAAACTAATTATACTTGCCATTACACTGAAAAATTGCCAAGTTCTACCAAACGCTAGATGTCGTTGAGGTGTATGTGCGGACACTAGTGCCAGTTTATACTCGCTAAATTAATCCTGGATTATGAGTATAAAAAGTTTTAAGTTTTAAGTTGTTCCAACCCCTTGTAGTACGCAACATATCGCATTCTGATATCTGAAACATACATTAGGGGGAAAATGTTTTTGTAAATTCTTATAAAAACTAAAGCAAACAAAACAAAATGGAAATGAAAGTTTAAATTAACGTTTTATAAAGTTTTTAATTAAAATAAAAACAAGTTTTTTAACTGCAAGTAAGGAGCGAGTATAAACGTATATGAAAGAGGTTGTCCCCTCCTCGAGGCCTCGTTCTGTACATTAGAGTTTGACTCTTTCTCACAACTCCGCTTTTTAAAACAATAAAAAACTTTAGCTTAAAGAGCGAGGTGTTGAGGAGGGGACAACCCCTTTCATATACGGAATAATTTCTGTTCGTTTTAAGTTTTAATGTCACTCCTTACTTGCAGTTAAATAAATTTGTTTTGTTTTTTTACTTAATTTCTGAACGTTTTTGATTTAATTCATGTTTTGATTTTGGCTCACTGGGCGTGAATAATTAAAAAAAAAATTTAATTGATTTTTTGGCTAAATGGCTTTCTCATAGTTTTGATCGGGAGATTCTGATAAAAAAAAAGGAGTGGGAGAAGAGACTAGTTGCCCTCCAATTTTTTGGTTACTTAAAAAGGCAACTAGAGACTTTTTTACGAACGTTTTTATTAGTAATCTATCTATATAAAAATAAGTTGTTTGTATGTTATGTCTGTTACACTATGTCTGTTACGCCAGATTATATCTATATATATAAAAGCTAGCTGTTGGGGTGGCGCTCCGTGCCACCCCAACACCTAGTTGGTGGGGGCGTGGAGAAAACTGTTGTCCAGTTTTGTGAAAATTGTCCATGGAGAAAACAATCCGTATTCAGATATATACCTCATTATTCTAATGATTGTCCTTGAGCTTTGTTGATGGTGATTGCTAATCGAACATTCCCTGTGTCCCGGTCGTCATTTATATATCCCCCCTGTGCCCCCCGGCGTCCCCATTGTAGTTGTGTCCCTGTGTCCCGGTCGTCATTTATATTCCCTGTGTCCCGGTCGTTATTTGTGTCCCGGTGTCCCAGTCTGTAATTTCTCTTTGAGTGTCCCGTTCGTCATTTATATTCCCTGTTTCCCGGTCGTCATATGTGTCCCGGTGTCCCGGTCTGTAATTTCGTCAGTCGACAAACATGACTTCAGTCGATAAACAACTTCATGATGGAATAATGCTCAATCCTCATAATGACGTCAGTCGACAAACATGACATCAGTCGACACACAAACATGACGTCAGTCTACAGACATACAACTTATTTTTATATATATAGTTTCTTTTTTAGTTCTTCTTTTTTTAGTTTTGCAGCTTTTTTAGTTTTTTTTAGCTTTTTTTTCTTTTTAGTTTATTACCTTTTTATGGCACTTGGTATTAACCAAGTGACATATAGCAATCGCAAATTCTGTCGGTCAATGTTCATTCTAACATTGACAGTTGGAAAAATCTTCACGTGCCAAGCATGCTAAAGCTCAACAATTTATAATAAACTTCAAAATTTTAAGTATCTGTTTTAAGGTTTTCGAATTACTTTAACCTATTGTCAAAATATTTTGAAATATTTATGCAATTCCCAGTTTTTACATTTTTAGTTTCAGTTTTCTTTTTCTTCTTTATTTTTCAGACGTAAATACATATCGCCGAACCTTTGTTTTTTTTTAACTAAAATCTGGTAGGCATTGATGACCTTATCCAAGTCAAAATCCCAAACCCAATCATCATCGCTATCATTTTCAGTTTTGATACGTTTTGACTCTCGCTGTCCAGGTTGATCTTCATCTAATTGCGCGGTTTTGCGTTCTTTACCCGCAAGCCTTTTGGCATTAACTCTTGGAGCAGCTTCCTCGGCTGTTTCTTCTGTTGTAGGATTTAGTAACATTCTATCTTTTTCAATGTTTTTCAATTTGTTAATGTTCATTCTAACATTGACAGTTAGAGAAATCTCCACGTGCCAAGCTTGATAAAGCTCAACAATTTATAATGAACCTCAAGTTTCAGTATCTTTTTTTAAGGTTTTCAAATTACATTAATCTATTGTCAAAATATTTCGAAATATTTATGCAATTCCCAGTTTTACATTTAAACCCTCAACACAAAAATATATGGATAGAAGATATAATCTGGCGTAACAGACAAGGTGTAACATAACACACAGACAACTTATTTTTATATATATAGATATAATCTGGAGTAACAGACATAGTGTAACAGACGTAACACACCTACAACTTATTTTTATATATAGATATAAGAAGATAGATAGAAGATAGATAGATTCAGATCTATACCGCATTTTTCTAACGATTGCCCTTGAGCTTTGTTGATGGTGATTGCTAATCGAACATTCCCTTTGTCCCCGCCGTCATTTATATATCCCCCTGTGCCCCCGGCATCCCCGTTGTAGGGATTGCTAATCTGGGATCCTGTGTCCCTGATTGCTAATCGAACATTCCTTGTGTCCCGGTCGCTTTCTCTTTGAGTGTCCCGGTCGTCATTTACATTCCCTATTGTGTCCCTGTGTCTCACCTGTAAATATATATATATATATATATATATATATATATATATATATATATATATATATATATATATATATATATATATATATATATATATATAAGCGTAATAAGCGTATATATATATATAAGCGTATATATAAGCGCGTAAGTCGTTACGCGCCATATTAGTTACGCGCCATTGTAGTTGTGTCCCTGTGTCCCACCTGTGAATAGAGATAGATATAAATACATGTTTTTAACTACGTAAAACATGCGAATATACAACATTCTTCGCTGTCCCATTGTCTGTGCATATAAATAGATTGTCAGGTTTACTGACTCTTGAACATGCAACATATAATTGTCCATGGGAAAAACAATCCGTATTCAGATCTATACCTCATTATTCTAATGATGTGTCCCTGTGTCCCGGTCGTCATTTATATTCCCTGTGTCCCAGTCGTCATTTGTGTCCCGGTGTCCCAGATTGTAATTTCTCTTTGAGTGTTCCGGTCGTCATTTATATTCCCTGTGTCCCGGTGTCCCGGTCGTCATTTGTGTCCCGGTGTCCCGGTCTGTAATTTCTATTCGAACAATCCCTGTGTCCCGGTCGTCATTTATATATCCCGCCTGTGCCCCCGGTGTCCCCGTTGTAGTTGTGTCCCTGTGTCCCAGTCGTCATTTATATTCCCTGTGTCCCGGTCGTGATTTGTGTCCGGGTGTCCCAGTCTGTAATTTCTCTTTGAGGTTCCCGGTCGTCACTTATATTCCCTCTGTCTCGGTCGTCATTTGTGTCCCGGTCTGTAATTTCTCTTTGAGTGTTTTTTCTTTTTAGTTTTTTACCTTTTTTCTTTTTTCAGTTTTCTTTTTCTTCTTTATTTTTCAGCGTCACTATGAAGTATATATCAACGAACCTTTGTTTTTTTAATTTAAATCTGGTAGGCATTGATGACCTTATCCAAGTCAAAATCCCAAACCCAATCATCATCGCTATCATTTTCAGTTTTGATATGTTTTGACTCTCGCTGTCCAGGTGGATTTTCATCTAACTGCGCGGTTTTGCGTTCTTTAGCCGCAAGCCTGTTTTCTTGCTGTTCTTGTGATTCCCCGGCACGCTTTCTTTTCTTACTTTCTCTATCTGTGCATATAAATAGATTGTCAGGTTTACCGACTCTTGAACATGCAACATATAATTGTCCATGGGAAAACAATCCCTATTCAGGTCTATACTAATCGAACATTCCCTGTGCCCCTGTCGTCATTTATATATCCTCCTGTATGCTCTACCAATATTAGTTACGCGCTATTGTAGTTGTATCCCTGTGTCTTTAGTTATATTATTGGTTTTTACCTTTTTTTAGCTTTTTTAGTTTTTTCTTTTTTCTTTTTAGTTTTTTAGTTTTTTTTTCTTTTTCAGTTTTTAGTTTTTTTTTTATTTTTTTATTAGTTTTTAGTTTTTCTTTCTTTTTAGTTTTTTTACTTTTTACCTTTTTTTAGTTTTTAGTTTTGTAGTTTTTACGTTTTTTAGTTTTTTTTCTTTTTTAGTTTTTAGTTTTTTACCTTTTATTAGTTTTTTTTAGTATTTTAGCTTTTTTAGTTTTTTTTATTTTTTTTCTTTTTATTTTTTTTTGTAGTTTTTACCTTTTTTAGTTTTATTCTTCTTTTGTATTCAAGGTTCGAATTTGGAACCTCTCGAACCTAGAACCTGGAAAATACCGCGTTACCAACTCAGCTACATCGGCTTGTATACTTTCGTTTTTGAATTGGTATATGATGAAATAATTCAGACGTCATATGCGGACAGACAGACAGACAGACATAACCCACAAACAACTTATTTTTATATATATATATATATATATATATATATATATATATATATATATATATATATATATATATATGTATATATATATATATATATATATATATATATATATATATATATATATATATATATATATATATATATATATATATATATATCTTCTATATATACATAGAAATAAGTTGTCTGTCTGTCTGTGGATCAGGTGACGTCATGTTTCTGTGTTGACTGACGTCATGAAATTAGTTGTCGTCATTTTTGCTTTGACGGTGACGTCATTAACGGTATTAAAGACATTTGTTCACGGAAAAATGTTTAATTGTAAAATGACTGAAGAACCTACAATGGCAACAGCCGAGGAAGCTGCTCAAAGAGTTTATGCCAAAAAACTTGCTGCTGATAGAGAAAGTAAGAAAAGAAAGCGTTCCGAGGAATCACAAGAACAGCAAGAAAACAGGCTTGCGGCTAAAGAACGCAAAACCGCGCAGTTAGATGAAAATCCACCTGGACAGCGAGAGTCAAAACATATCAAAACTGAAAATGATAGCGATGATGATTGGGTTTGGGATTTTGACTTGGATAAGGTCATCAATGCCTACCAGATTTAAGTTAAAAAAACAAAGGTTCGTCGATATGTACTTCATAGTGACGCTGAAAAATAAAGAAGAAAAAGAAAATTGAAAAAAGAAAAAAGGTAAAAAACTAAAAAAAAAATAAAAAGAAAAAACACTCAAAGAGAAATTACAGACCGGGGCACAAATGACGACCGAGACAGAGGGAATATAAGTGACGACCGGGACACAGGGACACAACTACAACGGGGACGCCGGGGGCACAGGCGGGATATATAAATGACGACCGGGACACAGGGATTGTTCGAATAGAAATTACAGACCGGGACACCGGGACACAAATGACGACCGGGACACCGGGACACAGGGAATATAAATGACGACCGGGACACTCAAAGAGAAATTACAAACTGGGACACCAGGACACAAATGACGACCGAGACACAGGGAATATAAATGACGACCGGGACACAGGGACACATCATTAGAATAATGAGGTATAGATCTGAAAACGGATTGTTTTTCCCATGGACAATTATATGTTGCATGTTCAAGAGTCAGTAAACCTGACAATCTATTTATATGCATAGACAATGGGACAGCGAAGAATGTTGTATATTCGCATGTTTTACGTAGTTAAAAACATATATTTATATCTATCTCTATTCACAGGTGGGACACAGGGACACAACTACAATGGCGCGTAATATATATATATATATATATATATATATATATATATATATATATATATATATATATATATATATATATATATATATATATATATATATATATATATACTAGCTGTTGGGGTGGCGCTTCGCGCCACCCCAACACCTAGTTGGTGGGGGCGCTTCGCGCCCCCCCCAAGCCCCCCCGCGCGCGTAAGTCGTTACGCGCCATAATAGTTACGCGCCATTGTAGTTGTGTCCCTATGTCCCACCTGTGAATATAGATAGATATATATATATATATATATATATATATATATATATATATATATATATATATATATATATATATATATATATATATATATATATATATATATATGGTTTTAACTACGTAAAACTTGTGAATATACAACATTCTTTGCTGTCCCATTGTCTTTGCATATAAATAGATTGTCAGGTTTACCGACTCTTGAACATGCAACATATAATGGTCCATGGGAAAACAATCTGTATTCAGATATATACCTCATGATTCTAATGATTGCCCTTGAGCTTTGTTGATGGTGATTGCTAATCGACCATTCCCTGTCCCGGTGTCCCGGTCGTCATTTATATCCCCCTGTTTCCCCCGGTGTCCCCGTTGTAGTTGTGTCCCTGTGTCCCGGTCGTCATTTATATTCCCTGTGTCCCGGTCGTCATTTGTATCCCGGTGTCCCGGTCTGTATATACATTCGTTTTTTAGTTTTGTTTTTCTCCTTTATTTTTTTCCTTTTTTTTTCTCTTTTAGCTTATTTAGATTTTTAGATTTTTTAGTTTTTTTATTAGTTTTTAGTTTTTTTTTCTTTTTAGTTTTTTTGTCCCGGTCGTCATTTATATCCCCCTGTTTCCCCCGGTGTCCCCGTTGTAGTTGTGTCCCTGTGTCCCGGTCGTCATTTATATTACCTGTGTCCCGGTCGTCATTTGTATCCCGGTGTACCGGTCTGTATGTACATTCGTTTTTTAGTTTTGTTTTTCTCCTTTATTTTTTTCCTTTTTTTTTTCTTTTTTAGTTTATTTAGATTTTTAGATTTTTTAGTTTTTTTATTAGTTTTTAGTTTTTTTTTCTTTTTAGTTTTTTTGTAGTTTTTACCTTCTTTTTAGTTTTGTTAGTTTTTTTTTTACTTATGTCCTGGTCGTCATTTATACTCCCTGTGTCCCGGTGCTTTGTTGATTGCTAATCGAACATTCCTTTTGTCCTGGTCGCTTTCTCTTTGAGTGTCGTCATTTATTTTTTTCTTTTTTAGTTCTTTTAGTTTTTACCTTTTTTAGTTTTTTTTAGTTTTTTAGATGAAAATTTTTTTTAGTTTTTTCCTTTTTTTCTTTTTAGTTTTTATTGGTTTTTACCTTTATTTTAGCTTTTTTTTCAGTTTTTTCCTTTTTTTAGTTTTTTTATTTTTTATTTTTTTTAGTTTTTTACCTTTTTTTATTTTTTTTAGTTTTTTTAGTTTTTTTAGTTTTTTTTTAGTTTTTTTGTAGTTTTTGCCTTTTTTTTAGTTTTTTTAGTTTTTTAGCTTTTTTATTAGTTTTTAGTTTTTTTTTGTAGTTTTTGCCTTTTTTTTAGTTTTTTAGCTTTTTTATTTTTTTTATTAGTTTTTAGTTTTTTTTGTAGTTTTTGCCTTTTTTTAGTTTTTTCAGTTTTGCCTTTTTTTTAGTTTTTTTAGTTTTTTAGCTTTTTTATTAGTTTTTAGTTTTTTTTGTAGTTTTTGCCTTTTTTTAGTTTTTTTAGTTTTTTAGCTTTTTTATTTTTTTTATTAGTTTTTAGTTTTTTTTGTAGTTTTTGCCTTTTTTTAGTTTTTTCAGTTTTGACGTCACCTGATCCAGTTTTTTCAGGTGACGTCACCTGATCCATCCACAGACAGACAGACAACTTATTTTTATAGATATATATATATATATAATTTTTTTTAGTTTTTTCCTTTTTTTCTTTTTAGTTTTTTATTGGTTTTTACCTTTATTTTAGCTTATTTTTCAGTTTTTTTAGTTTTTTTAGTTTTTTAGCTTTTTTACTTTTTTTATTAGTTTTTAGTTTTTTTTTGTAGTTTTTGCCTTTTTTTAGTTTTTTCAGTTTTTTTTTTTAGTTTTTTATTGGTTTTTACCTTTATTTTAGCTTATTTTTCAGTTTTTTCCTTTTTTTTAGTTTTTTTTAGTTTTTAGTTTTTTTAGTTTTTTATCTTTTTTTAGTTTTTTTAGTTTTTTTAGTTTTTTAGCTTTTTTATTTTTTTTATTAGTTTTTAGTTTTTTTTGTAGTTTTTGCCTTTTTTTAGTTTTTTTAGTTTTTTAGCTTTTTTATTAGTTTTTAGTTTTTTTTTGTAGTTTTTGCCTTTTTTTTAGTTTTTTCAGTTTTGACGTCACCTGATCCAGTTTTTTCAGGTGACGTCACCTGACCCATCCACAGACAGACAACTTATTTTTATATATATAGATAGATATATACTAGCTGTTGGGGTGGTGGGAATATAACCCCAACACCTAGTTGGTGGGGGCGCTTCGCGCCCCACCAAGCCCCCCCGCGCGCGTAAGTCGTTACGCGCCATTGTTTGTAGTTGTGTCCCTATGTCCCACCTGTGAATATATATATATATATATATATATATGTGTGTGTGTTTTTAACTACGTAAGACTTGCGAATATACAACATTCTTTGCTGTCCCATCGTCTGTGCATATAAATAGATTGTCAGGTTTACCGACTCTTGAACATGCAACGCATAATGGTCCATGGGAAAACAATCCGTATTCAGATCTATACCTCATGATTCTATTGATTGCCCTTGAGCTTTGTTGATGGTGATTGCTAATCGACCATTTCCTTTGTTGCCGTCGTCATTTATATATCCCCCTGTGCCCCCCAGCGTCCCCGTTGTAGTTGTGTCCCTGTGTCCGGGTCGTCATTCATATTCCCTGTGTCCCCGTCGTCATTTGTGTCCCGGTGTCCCAGTCTGTGATTTCTATTTGAGTGTCCCGGGCGTCATTTATATTCGTCAGGATATTGTAGGGCATCAAAGCATCGACGAGTTTAAGCAATTCTTGTCAACTGATTGTTTCGCCTATAAAAAATATTATATCGAGGTAAGAACTGATCACCGACCACAACGATTGCCACTTTGTTGATAGTTGCGTATCAGGAGGCATCAATTGGATTGCTGTTTTTAAGCAGAAGCACTAAATTATTATTTTTGTGGAAAATATGATATATATAAATATATATATATATTTTCTTTTTAGTTTTTTTGTAGTTTTTACCTTTTTTAGTTTTTTTCTTCTTTTGTATTAATGCTAAAGCCAAGGTTCAAACCTGGAGCCTCTCGGACCTAGAACCTGAAACATAACGCTTTACCAACTCAGCTACTTCGGCGTGAATACATTCGTTTTGAGCAGCTTCCTCGGGTGTTGCCATTGTAGGTTCTTCAGTCATTTTACAATTAGAAATTTCTCTTTCAACGGTCTTCTTACAATTAAAAATTTGTCTTTGAACGATATTCTTAAATACCTGTGTCCTGGTCGTCATTTATATTGCCTGTGTCCCGGTCGTCATTTGTGTCCCGGTATCCCAGTCTGTAATTTCTCCTTGAGTGTCCCGGTCGTTATTTATATTGCCTCTGTCCCGGTCGTCATTTGTGTCCTGGTCTGTAATTTCTCTTTGAGTGTTTTTTCTTTTTAGTATTTTTTAGTTTTTTACATTTTTTTCTTTTTTCAGTTTTCTTTTTCTTCTTTATTTTTCAGCTTCACTATGAAATACATATCGCCGAACCTTTGTTTTTTTAACTAAAATCTGGTAGGCTTTGATGACCTTATCCAAGTCAAGATCCCAAACCCAATCATCATCGCTATCATTTTCAGTTTTGATATGTTTTGACTCTCGCTGTCCAGGTGGATCTTCATCTAACTGCGCGGTTTTGCGTTCTTTAGCCTCAAGCCTGTTTCCTTGCTGTTCTTTTGATTCCTCGGCACGCTTTCTTTTCTAACTTTCTCTATCCGCAGCAAGTTTTTTGGCATAGACTCTTTGAGCATCTTCATCGGCTTTTGCCATTGTAAGTTCATCAGTCATTTTAAACTTAAACATTAATAGATTTCTACGTGAACATATATGTCTTAAATATCTTTAATGACGTCACCGTCATGCAAAAATGACGACAACTAACTTCATGACGCCAGTCGACACAGAAACATGACGTCACCTGATCCACAGACAGAAAACTTATTTTTATATAGACAGATAGACATAATTCTAAAATTGTCAGGTAATTTTCTATTTTGAAATAAAAACTAAAAATTATTGCTCAGACAACATAAATATTTTTGATATTTACATAATAGCTTTAGTGGTTCTGGACTGAAAACTAAATATGCTAATCAAATTGGGAATTGCAATCTTTTAGGTTGAAAAGGCAGATCCATTGGAATCATGAGAATGCGTGGAATAAGAAAAGCCTCACCCTCAAAAGGCCAAAAAAAACATGACGTCAGACGACAAACAACTTCATGACGACATACAGCTCAATCCTTATAATGACGTCACTCGACAAACATGACGTCAGTCGACACACAAAAATGACGTCAGTCGACAGACAGACAAACAACTTATTTTGATATATATATATATATATATATATATATATATATATATATATATATATATATATATATATATATATATATGTTTTTAACTACGTAAAACTTGCGAATATACAACATTCTTTGCTGTCCCATTGTCTGTGCATATAAATAGAATGTCAGGTTTAACGACTCTTGAACATGCAACATATAATGGTCCATGGGAAAACAATCCGTATTCAGATCTATACCTCATGATTCTAATGATTGCCCTTGAGCTTTGTTGATGGTGATTGCTAATCGACGATTCCCTGTGTCGCCATCGTCATTTATATATCCCCCTGAGCCCCCCGGCGTACCTGTTGTAGTTGTGTCCCTGTGTCCCGGTCGTCATGTCCCGGTGTCCCGGTCGTCATTTGTGTCCCGGTCTGTATATACATTCGTTTTTGAATTGGTCTTTTTTTAGGTTTTAGTTTTTTACCTTTTTTAGTTTTTTTTTTCTTTTTTTTAGTTTTGTTTTTCTCCTTTATTTTTCATTTTTTTTCCTTTTTCATTTTATTTTCTTTTTTAGTTTTTTTTTTAGCTTTTTAGCTTTTTTAGTTTTTTATTAGTTTTTAGTTTTTTTTTTCTTTTTAGTTTTTTTGTAGTTTTTACCTGTTTTTTAGTTTTTAATTTTTTTTTACTTATGTCCTGGTCGTCATTTATACTCCCTGTGTCCCGGTCGTCATTTGTGTCCCGATGCTTTGTTGATGGTGATTGCTAATCGAACATTCATTGTGTCCCGGTCGTCATTTATATTCCCTATGTGCCGGTGTCCCGGTCGTCATTTGTGTCCCGATGTCCCGGTCTGTAATTTCGTCAGTCGAAAACATGACGTCAGTCGACACAGAAACATGACGTCACCTGACAGATCCACAGACAGACAACTTATTTTTATATATATAGATTATTTATATATATATATATATATATATATATACATATATATATATATATATATATATATCTACTAGCTGTTGGGGTGGCGCTTCACGCCACCCCAACACCTAGTTGGTGTGGAAACAGGAAGCAAGGAAACAGGCTTGAGGCTGATAGAGAAAGTAAGAAAAGAAAGCGTGCCGAGGAATCAAAAGAACAGCAAGGAAACAGGCTTGAGGCTGATAGAGAAAGAGAGTTCAGAAAGCGTACCGAGGAACTACCAGAGCAACGCGAAACCAGACTTGCTGCTAAAAGAGAAAGTTAAAAAAGAAGGCATGCCGAGGAACTTTCAGAGCAACATGAAACCAGACTTGCTGCTAAAAGAGAAAGTGAAAAAAGAAGGCGTGCCGAGGAATCACAAGAATAGCAAGAAATCAGGCTTGCTGCTGATAGAGAAAGTAAGAAAAGAAAGCGTCTCGAGGAATCAGAGCAACATGAAAGTTGTCGCCTGGCATTCAGGTACAGCCCAGTCGATGATTATAGCTTGAGTACATGTGTTCAAATCGGGTCTATGTCTAAAATTTGTCCCTATTGCAAGGCCTTGAAATTCATTGGTGAAACAATGGGAATGTGTTGCGCCTCAGGAAAAGTTAAACTTCCTCTATTGGCTGCACCACCAGAGCACTGGAACTACGTCAGAATCTAAGCGTTTTTTGTCACAAATCAGAAAATATAACTCATGTTTCCAAATGACGTCGTTTGGAGCCCAAATCGAAAATCCTAATCAATTTATGTCTACTTTCAAAGTAAAAGCGCAAATTTATCATAGAGCAGGGTACTTTCTACCATTCTCAGGCGAGAATCATAAATTTTTACAATTGTACTTCATCAGTGATAGAAATTCTGAATTGAATGCACGTTGCGAAATTTCTCCCAACGTTGAAAGGACAATCGTTTCCCAATTGCAACATCTTTTCCACGAGAATAATAATTTAGCGCGTCTGTTCAAAACAGCCATCGATTTGATGCCTACTGATACGCATAAAATTGTTATTTCCGCGGACAAAACGCCTCCTGGCCAACATGTGCGTAGATACAATGCTCCAACTATCGACGAAGTGGCAATCGTTATGGTCGGTGATCAGTTTTTACCTCGAGATATTATTCTTCATAAGCGAAACGCTCAGTTGTTAAGAATTGCTGAAACTCATCGATGCTACGATGCCCTACAATATCCTATCACTTTTTGGGATGGAGCCGACGGCTATCACTTTAATATTAAATTGATGAATTCAGCCACTAACAAAGAAATGAATAAGAAATGCAGTACAATGCATTATTATTCCTATAGACTAATGATTCGGCAGGATGAAGAAAATTATACTTTAAAATGCCGTCAATTGTTTCACCAATTCGTCGTTGATATGTATGCTAAAATTGAATCAGAACGTTTGCTATATATCCGCCTGAATCAGACCAAGCTCCGCTCTGAACAATACATTCATTTGCGAGATGCAGTTATAAATGACGATAATACCACAAACGTTGGAAGATTAACAATTTTACCTTGGTCATATGCTGGCAGTCCCCATCATATGCATGAATATGCTCAAGATGCTATTGCGTATGTTCGTCTCTATGGTCGTCCAGATTTATTTATTACATTTACATGTAATCAATCTTGGGACGAGATACTGCAGCTTTTACTTCAAGGACAATCGGCGGTTCATAGACATGACATTACGGCCCGTGTCTTCCGGCAAAAGTTGAAATCACTGATAAACTACATAGTAAATTTTGAAGTGTTTGGGTCAGTGCGGTGCTGGATGTACTCAGAGGAATGGCAAAAAACGAGGTTTGCCACACGCACATTTACTAATCTGGCTACATAAAAAAATTACTTCGAACGAAATTGATGATGTGATTTCCGCTGAAATACCTGATGAAAATGTCGGTAAGGGGTTACATGTTTTTATTTTAAAAAATATGATACATGGACCTTGCGGTGCACTGAACGAAAATTCACCATGCATGGCCAAAGGAAGGTGCACAAAGCAATATCCTCGACTTTTAGTATCAAACACAATTACTGGCAATGATGGTTACCCACAGTATAGAAGAAGATCTACTGAAGATGGCGGTAAAACAGCAATAATAAAGAAGCGTAACGGTACCACCATCGAAGTAGATAACCAGTGGATTGTTCCATATTCCCCATTGTTATCAAAAACATTTAATGCACACATAAACGTTGAATACTGCAACTCCATAAAGGCAATCAAATACATATGTAAATACGTCAACATAGGCAGTGACATGGCAGTTTTTGGCTTGCAGCCCGAAATCAAAGATATTGACGAAATCGTACAATATCAGGCTGGAAGATACATAAGCAGTAATGAAACTGTTTGGCGAATTCTTTCATTTCCTATACATGAACGTAGTCCAGCTGTTGTTCATTTAGCGGTACATTTACAGAATGGTCAACGTGTTTATTTCTCGGAAACCAACGTGCAACAAACAGCCCTGAATCCACCGGATACAACATTAACAGCTTTTTTTTCGCTTTGCAAAAATGATTCTTTTGCAAAAAAACTGCTGTATACTGAAGTGCCTTCGTATTACACCTGGAATACTAAAAATAAAGTATTTGAACGTCGAAAACAGGGTAAGTCAGTCGACGGCAAACCTACCATCTTCAAAGATACCACGATAGGAAGACTCTACACCGTTCACCCCAATCAACATGAATGCTTCTTTCTACGCCTGCTTTTGCTGAATGTACCCGGTCCGACATCCTTTGAGTATTTGAGAACTGTAAACGGTACTATACATGACACTTACAGTAGTGCATGCCAAGCTCTGAATTTATTGGAGAATGACCAACACTGGGATAACTGCATCAATGACGCGTGCGAAACGTCAACCCCAAGTCAAATTCGTGCATTGTTTGGCATCATTTTAACAACTTGCTCTCCATCAGCTCCTACAGAGTTATGGGAAAAATATAAGTCAAAAATGTCCGAAGATATACTCCATCGAAAACAGTTAGAGACGTCAGATATGACTTTTGATTTTACATCAGAAATTTATAACTACACTTTAGTTATCATAGAAGATTTGTGCGTACGTATGGCAAACAAACCTCTTCGGGATTTGGGAATGCATTCACCTAACCGTATCGCTGCTGTTTCGACATGTGTAGAATTGGATCGTGAACAAAGTAGACTCAATTTCAGGACGTATACAACCTGCTGATTTCTGTAATTTAGTGACGTCCAAAAATGAAGAGATTGAAAAAGTATTTCCGAATATTCTAAAAAATTACAAAAATAATAAATGGCTAAGTGAAAGAGCGATTCTCGCACCCAAAAATATAGACGTCCACGAAATCAACAATATTGTTTTGACCAAGATTCGAGACCAGGCAGTCCTTTACAAGTCAGTCGACACAGTTTTGGAACCAAATGAAGCGGTTAATTATCCATCTGAATTTTTAAATTCCATAGATCTTTCAGGGTTTCCACCACACGTGCTACAACTAAAAATAGGCGTACCAATAATACTTTTAAGAAATATCAACCCACCAAAGCTTTGCAATGGCACGCGACTTGCCGTAAAAAAAACAATGGAAAACCTAATAGAGGCCACAATCTTGACAGGGCCTTTTGAGGGTGAGGCTGTTCTTATTCCTCGCATTCCCATGATTCCAACGGATCTGCCTTTTCAATTTAAAAGATTGCAATTCCCAATTCGATTAACATTTGCAATCACCATTAACAAAGCTCAAGGTCAATCATTAGAAAAATGTGGTATAGATCTTAATACTGATTGTTTTTCCCATGGACAATTGTACGTTGCATGTTCGAGGGTGTACGTTGTAATTGTACGTTGCATGTTTCGTATTTACATATGTATTTGATTGCCTTTACGGAGTTACAGTATTCAAAGTTTATGTGTGCATTAAATGTTTTTGATAATAATGGGGAATATGGAACAACCCACTGGTTATCTACTTCGATGGTGGTACCGTTACGCTTCTTTATTATTGCTGTTTTGTCGCCATCTTCAGTAGATCTTCTTCTATATTGTGGGTAACCATCATTGCCAGTAATTGTGTTTGATACTAAAAGTCGAGGATATTGCTTTGTGCACCTTCCTTTGGCCATGCATGGTGAATTTTCGTTCAGTGCACCGCAAGGTCCATGTATCATATTTTTTACAATAATATCATGTAACCCCTTATCGACATTTTTATCAGGTATTTCAGCGGAAATCACATCATCAATTTCGTTCGAAGTAATTTTTTTATGTAGCCAGATTAGTATATGTGCGTGTGGCAAACCTCGTTTTTGCCATTCCACTGAGTACATCCAGCATCGCACTGACCCAAACACTTCAAGTTTTACTATGTAGTTTATCAGTGATTTCAACTTTTGCCGGAAGACACGGGCCGTAATGTCATGCCTATGAACCGCCGATTGTCCTTGAAGTAAAAGCTGCAGTATCTCGTCCCAAGATTGATTACATGTAAATGTAATAAATAAATCTGGACGACCATAGAGACGAACATACGCAATAGCATCTTGAGCATATTCATGCATTTGACGGGGGCTGTGGCTTTGTATATGCACAGACAATGGGAAAAAACTAAAAAAAGGCAAAAACTACAAAAGAACTAAAAACTAATAAAAAAAACTAAAAGAGCTAAAAAACTAAAAAACTAAAAAAAACTAAAAAAAGGTAAAAAACTTAAAAAAAACTAAAAACTAAAAAAGAAAAAAACTAAAAAAAGGAAAAAACTGAAAAATAAAAGAGAAAAAGAAAACTAAAAAAATATGAATAAAAATAAAAAAAAATAAAAAAGATAAAAACTACAAAAAAAACTAAAAAGAAAAACGAAAAAAACGAAAAAAGCTAGAAAAAAAAGGTAAAAACCAATAAAAAAAACTAAAAAGAAAAAAAGGAAAATAAACTAAAAATTTTTTTCATCATATAATATGACTTCTGAATTATTTCATCATATACCAATTCAAAAACGAATGTATTCAGGCCGATGTAGCTGAGTTGATAAGGCGTTATGTTCCAGGTTCTAGGTTCAAGAGGTTCCAGGTTCGAACTTTGGCTTTAGCATTAATATAAAAGAAGCAAAAATCTAAAGAAGGTAAAAACTACAAAAAAAAACTAAAAAGAAAAAAAATAAAAAAATCTAAAAAAGCTTAAAAACTAAAAAAAACTAAAAAAAAGGTAAAAAACTAAAAAAAAAACTAAAAAAAGGAAAAAACCATAAAATAAACTAAAAGCTAATAAAAAAACTGAAAAAAGCTAAAAAACTAAAAAAACTAAAAAAAAACTAAAAAAGGTAAAAACTAAAAGAACTAAAAAAGAAAAAAAAAGAAAAAAGGAAAAAAACTGAAAAATAAAGGAGAAAAAGAAAACTAAAAAAATATAAACAAAAATAAAAAAACTAAAAAGATAAAAACTTCAAAAAACTAAAAAGAAAAAAGAAAAAAACTAAAAAACCTAAAAAAGGTAAAAACCAATAAAAGAAAACTAAAAAGAAAAAAAGGGAAAAAATTAAAAATTTATTTCGTCATATACCAATTCAAAAACGAATGTATACCGGGATGATGACCGGGACACAGGGAATATAAATGACGACCGGGACGCAGGGACACAACTACAACGGTGACGCCGGGGGCACAGGGGGGATATATAAATGACGACGGGGACACAGGCAATGTTCGATTAGCAATCACCATCAACAAAGCTCAAGGGCAATCATTAGAATCATGAGGTATAGATCTGAATATGGATTGTTTTCCCCATGGACAATTACATGTTGCACGTTCAAGAGTCGGTAAACCTGACAATCTATTTATATGCACAGACAATGGGGCAGCGAAGAATGTTGTACATTCACAAGTTTTACGTCGTTAAAAACATAAATTGACTTTGCATCCAGTTGAACTTTATCCTTTTCAATCTTAGACATCGTGACGGATGAAAACTCGGAACAATCTATATATATATAAATAAGTTGTCTATGTGTGTGTGGGTCTGTCTGTCGGGTGACGTCATGTTTGTGTGTCGACTGACGTCATGTTTTCAAGTGACAAAATTGCAGACCGGGACATCGGGACACAAATGACGACCGGGACACCGGCACATCTATATATATATATATATATATATATATATATATATATATATATATATATATATATATATATATATATATATATATATATATATAAATAAGTTGTTTGTCTGTCTGTCGACTGACGTCATGTTTGTGTGTCGACTGACGTCATGTTTGTCGACTGACGTCATTATAAGGATTGAGCTGTATGTCGTCATGAAGTTGTTTGTCGTCTGACGTCATGTTTGTCGACTAACGAAACTACAGACCGGGACACCGGGACACAAATGACGTGTTATGTCTGTTATAACGTAATAGAGGCAACAATCTTGACAGGGACTTTTGAGGGTGAGGCTTTTCTTATTCCACGCATTCTCATGATTCCAATGGATCTGCCTTTTCAACCAAAAAGATTGCAATTCCCAATTTGATTAGCATATTTAGTTTTCAGTCCAGAACCACTAAAGCTATTATGTAAATATCAAAAATATTTATGTTGTCTGAGCAATAATTTTTAGTTTTTATTTCAAAATAGAAAATTACCTGACAATTTTAGAATTATATCTATCTATATATATAAAAATAAGTTGTCTGTCTGTGGATCAGGTGACGTCATGTTTCTGTGTCGACTGGCGTCATGAAGTTAGTTGTCGTCATTTTTGCTATGACGGTGACGTCATTAAAGTTATTTAAGACATATATGTTCACGTAGAAATCTATTAATGTTTAAGTTTAAAATGACTGATGAACTTACAATGGCAAAAGCCGATGAAGATGCTCAAAGAGTCTATGCCAAAAAACTTGCTGCTGATAGAGAAAGTCAGAAAAGAAAGCGTGCCGAGGAATCAAAAGAACAGCAAGGAAACAGGCTTGAGGCTAAAGAACGCAAAACCGCGCAGTTAGATGAAGATCCACCTGGACAGCGAGAGTCAAAACATATCAAAACTGAAAATGATAGCGATGATGATTGGGTTTGGGATCTTGACTTGGATAAGGTCATCAATGCCTACCAGATTTTTGTTAAAAAAACAAAGGTTCGGCGATATGTATTTCATAGTGAAGCTAAAAAATAAAGAAGAAAAAGAAAACTGAAAAAAGAAAAAATGTAAAAAACTAAAAAATACTAAAAAGAAAAAACACTCAAAGAGAAATTACAGACCGGGACACAAATGACGACCGGGACAGAGGGAATATAAATAACGACCGGGAAACTCAAGGAGAAATTACAGACTGGGATACCGGGACACAAATGACGACCGGGACACAGGCAATATAAATGACGACCAGGACACAGGTATTTAAGAATATCGTTCAAAGACAAATTTTTAATTGTAAGAAGACCGTTGAAAGAGAAATTTCTAATTGTTAAATTACTGAAGAACCTACAATGGTAACACCCGAGGAAGCTGCTCAAAACGAATGTATTCACGCCGAAGTAGCTGAGTTGGTAAAGCGTTATGTTTCAGGTTCTAGGTCCAAGAGGCTCCAGGTTTGAACCTTGGCTTTAGCATTAATACAAAAGAAGAAAAAAACTAAAAAAGGTAAAAACTACAAAAAAAACTAAAAAGAAAATATATATATATATATATATTTATATATATCATCTTTTCCACCAAAATAATAATTTAGTGCTTCTGCTTAAAAACAGCAATCGAATTGATGCCTCCTGATACGCAACTATCAACAAAGTGGCAATCGTTGTGGTCGGTGATCAGTTCATACCTCGAGATAATATTCTTTATAGGCGAAACAATCAGTTGACAAGAATTGCTTAAACTCATCGATGCTACGATGCCCTACAATATCCTGACGAATATAAACGACGCCCGGGACACTCAAATAGAAATCACAGACTGGGACACCGGGACACAAATGACGACGGGGACACAGGGAATATAAATGACGACCCGGACACAGGGACTATATATATATATATATATATATATATATATATATATATATATATATATATATATATATATATATATATATATATATATATATAGATATATATTTATATATATATATATATAAATACTAGCTGTTGGGGTGGCGCTTCGCGCCACCCCAACACCTAGTTGGTGGGGCGCTTTGCGCCCCCCCAAGCCCCCCCGCGCGCGTAAGTCGTTACGCGCCATATTAGTTACGCGCCATATTAGTTACGCGCCATTGTAGTTGTGTCCCTGTGTCCCACCTGTGAATATAGATAGATTTATAAAAAAAAAACTGAAAAAAATAAAAAAAGGCAAAATCTACAAAAAAAATAAAAACTAATAAAAAAACTAAAAAAGCTAAAAAACTAAAAAAACTAAAAAAAACTAAAAAAAAGGTAAAAAACTAAAAAAAAAATAAAAACTAAAGAAGAAAAAACTAAAAAAAAAGGAAAAAACTGAAAAATAAAAGAGAAAAAGAAAACTAAAAAAATATGAATAAATATATATAAAAATAAGTTGTTTGTGGGTTATGTCTGTCTGTCTGTCTGTCGAGTGACGTCGTGTTTGTCCGCATATGACGTCTGAATTATTTCACACTAATACAAAAGAAGAAAAAAAAACTAAAAAAGGTAAAAACTACAAAAAAACTAAAAAGAAAAAAAAACTAAAAAAGCTAAAAAACTAAAAAAACTAAAAAAAAGGTAAAAAACTAAAAACTAAAAAAAACTGAAAAAACTAAAAAAAGGCAAAAACTAAAAAAAAACTAAAAACTAATAAAAAAACTAAAAAAGCTAAAAAACTAAAAAAACTAAAAAAACTAAAAAAAGGTAAAAAACAAAAAAAAACTAAAAACTAAAAAAGAAAAAACTAAAAAAAAGGAAAAAACTGAAAAATAAGAGAAAAAGAAAACTAAAAAAATATTAATAAATATAAAAATATAAATATAAATATAATATAAATTAGCAATCAACAAAGCACCGAGACACAAATGACGACTGGGACACAGGGAGTATAAATGACGACCAGGACATAAGTAAAAAAAAAAACTAAAAAAACTAAAAAAATGGTAAAAACTACAAAAAAACTAAAAACTAATAAAAAAACTAAAAAATCTAAAAATCTAAATAAACTAAAAAAGAAAAAAAAGAAAAAAGGAAAAAAATAAAGGAGAAAAACAAAACTAAAAAACGAATGTATATACAGACCGGGACACCGGGATACAAATGACGACCGGGACACAGGGAATATAAATGACGACCGGGACACAGGGACACAACTACAATGGGGACGCCGGGGGGCACAGGGGGATATAAATGACGACCGGGACACCGGGACACAAGGAATATAAATGACGCCCGGGACACTCAAAGAGAAATCATAGACTGGAACACCGGGACACAAATGACGACCGGGACACAGGGAATATAAATGAAGACCAGGACACAGGGACACATCATTAGAATAATGAGGTATAGATCTGAATACGGATTGTTTTTACCATGGACAATTATATGTTGCATGTTCAAGAGTCAGTAAGCCTGACAATCTATTTATATGCAACATATATATATATATATATATATATATATATATATATATATATATATATATATATATATATATATATATATATATATATATATATATATATATATATATATATATATATATATATATATATATATATATATCAATCTATATATATAAAAATAAGTTGTCTGTCTGTCTGTGGATGGATCAGGTGACGTCACCTCAAAAAACTGGATCAGGTGACGTCAAAACTGAAAAAACTAAAAAAAGGCAAAAACTACAAAAAAACTAAAAAAAAATAAAAAAAATAAAAAAGCTAAAAAACTAAAAAAACTAAAAAAAGGCAAAAACTACAAAAAAAACTAAAAACTAATAAAAAAGCTAAAAAACT
>NW_027063252.1:0-40026 GCF_032884065.1 Artemia franciscana | reverse complement strand
ATTTGTAATCATAAAATAGTCTAATATCTTCATTTTTCTCAATATATGTAGCTATTACCCTCGAAAACTAAAACTTTTGAAATAGGAAAAGAGCCTTTAATCACATTCTCTACCATGTGCAATCATAAAATTGTCTAATATCTTCATTTTTTCAACATACGTAGCTATTACCCTCGAAAACTAAAACTTTTGACATAGGAAAAGAGCCTTTAATCACATTCTCTACCATTTGCAATCATAAAATAGTCTAATATCTTCATTTTTTCAACATACGTAGCTATTACCCTTGAAAACTAAAACTTTTGAAATAGGAAAAGAGCCTTTAATCACATTCTTTACCATTTGCAATCATAAAATAGTCTAATATCTTCATTTTTCTCAATATACGTAGCTATTACCCTCGAAAACTAAAACTTTGAAATAGGAAAAGAGCCTTTAATCACATTCTTTACCATTTGCAATCATAAAATAGTCTAATATCTTTATTTTTTCATCATACGTAGCTATTACCCTCGAAAACTAAAACTTTTGAAATAGGAAAGGAGCCTTTAATCACATTCTTTACCATGTGCAATCATAAAATTGTCTAGTATCTTTATTTTTTCCACAGACAAAGCTCTTACCCTCGAAAACTAAAACTTTTGAAATAGGAAAAGAGCCTTTAATCACATTCTTTACCATTTGCAATCATAAAATAGTCTAATATCTTCATTTTTTCAACATACGTAGCTATTACCCTCGAAAACTAAAACTTTTGAAATAGGAAAAGAGCCTTTAATCACATTCTTTACCATGTGCAATCATAAAATTGTCTAGTATCTTCATTTTTTCCACAGACAAAGCTCTTACCCTCGAAAACTAAAACTTTTGAAATAGTAAAAGAGCCTTTAATCACATTCTTTACCATTTGCAATCATAAAATAGTCTAATATCTTCATTTTTTCAACATACGTAGCTATTACCCTCGAAAACTAAAACTTTTGACATAGGAAAAGAGCCTTTAATCACATTCTTTACCATGTGCAATCATAAAATAGTCTAATATCTTCATTTTTTCCACAGACAAAGCTATTACCCTCGAAAACTAAAACTTTTGAAATAGGAAAAGAGCCTTTAATCACATTCTTTACAATTTGCAATCATAAAATAGTCTAATATCTTCATTTTTTCAACATACGTAGCTCTTAACACCGAAAACTAAAACTTTTGAAATAGGAAAAGAGCCTTTAATCACATTCTTTACCATTTGCAATCATAGAATAGTCTAATATCTTCATTTTTTCAACATACGTAGCTATTACCCTCGAAAACTAAAACTTTTGAAATAGGAAAAGAGCCTTTAATCACATTCTTTACCATGTGCAATCATAAAATTGTCTAATATCTTCATTTTTTCCACAGACAAAGCTCTTACCCTCGAAAACTAAAACTTTTGATATAGGAAAAGAGCCTTTAATCACATTCTTTACCATTTGCAATCATAAAATAGTCTAATATCTTCATTTTTTCAACAAACGTAGCTCTTACCACCGAAAACTAAAACTTTTGAAATAGGAAAAGAGCCTTTAATCACATTCTTTACCATTTGCAATCGTAGAATAGTCTAATATCTTCATTTTTTCAACATACGTAGCTATTACCCTGGAAAACTAAAATTTTTGACATAGGAAAAGAGCCTTTAATCACATTCTTTACCATGTGCAATCATAGAATAGTCTAATATCTTCATTTTTTCAACATACGTAGCTATTACCCTCGAAAACTAAAACTTTTGAAATAGGAAAAGAGCCTTTAATCACATTCTTTACCATGTGCAAGCATAAAATTGTCTAATATCTTCATTTTTTCCACAGACAAAGCTCTTACCCTCGAAAACTAAAACTTTTGAAATAGGAAAAGAGCCTTTAATCACATTCTTTACCATTTGCAATCATAAAATAGTCTAATATCTTCATTTTTTTAACATACGTAGCTATTACCCTCGAAAACTAAAACTTTTGACATAGGAAAAGAGCCTTTAATCACATTCTTTACCATGTGAAATCATAAAATAGTCTAATATCTTATTTTTTTCCACAGACAAAGCTATTACCCTCGAAAACTAAAACTTTTGAAATAGGAAAAGAGCCTTTAATCACATTCTTTACCATTTGCAATCATAAAATAGTCTAATATCTTCATTTTTTCAACATACGTAGCTATTACCCTCGAAAACTAAAACTCTTGACATAGGAAAAGAGCCTTTAATCACATTCTTTACCATTTGCAATCATAAAATAGTCTAAATTCTTCATTTTTTCAACATAGTTAGCTATTACCCTCGAAAACTAAAACTTTTGACATAGGAAAAGAGCCTTTAATCACATTCTTTACCATGTGAAATCATAAAATAGTCTAATATCTTCATTTTTTCCACAGACAAAGCTATTACCCTCGAAAACTAAAACTTTTGAAATAGGAAAAGAGCCTTTAATCACATTCTTTACCATGTGCAATCATAAAATAGTCTAATATCTTCATTTTTTCAACATACGTAGCTATTACCCTCGAAAACTAAAACTTTTGACATAGGAAAAGAGCCTTTAATCACATTCTTTACCATTTGCAATCATAAAATAGTCTAATATCTTCATTTTTTCAACATAAGTAGCTATTACCCTCGAAAACTAAAACTTTTGAAATAGGAAAAGAGCCTTTAATCACATTCTTTACCATGTGCAATCATAAAATTGTCTAATATCTTCATTTTTTCAACATACGTAGCTATTACCCTCGAAAACTAAAACTTTTGAAATAGGAAAAGAGCCTTTAATCACATTCTTTACCATTGTGCAATCATAAAATAGTCTAATATCTTCATTTTTTCCACAACAAAGCTCTTACCCTCGAAAACTAAAACTTTTGAAATAGGAAAAGAGCCTTTAATCACATTCTTTACCATTGCAATCATAAAATTGTCTAATATCTTCATTTTTTCAACATACGTAGCTATTACCCTGAAAACTAAAACTTTTGAAATAGGAAAAGAGCCTTTAATCACATTCTTTACCATTTGTACAATCATAAAATAGTCTAATATCTTCATTTTTTCAACATACGTAGCTATTACCCTCGAAAACTAAAACTTTTGAAATAGGAAAAGAGCCTTTAATCACATTCTTTACCATGTGCAATCATAAAATTGTCTAATATCTTCATTTTTTCAACATACGTAGCTATTACCCTCGAAAACTAAAACTTTTGAAATAGGAAAAGAGCCTTTAATCACATTCTTACCATTTGCAATCATAAAATAGTCTAATATCTTCATTTTTTCAACATACGTAGCTATTACCCTCGAAAACTAAAACTTTTGAAATAGGAAAAGAGCCTTTAATCACATTCTTTACCATTTGCAATCATAAAATAGTCTAATATCTTCATTTTTTCAACATACGTAGCTATTACCCTCGAAAACTAAAACTTTTGAAATAGGAAAAGAGCCTTTAATCACATTCTTTACCATTTGCAATCATAAAATAGTCTAATATCTTCATTTTTTCACATACGTAGCTATTACCCTCGAAAACTAAAACTTTTGAAATAGGAAAAGAGCCTTTAATCACATTCTTTACCATTTGCAATCATAAAATAGTCTAATATCTTCATTTTTTCAACATACGTAGCTATTACCCTCGAAAACTAAAACTTTTGAAATAGGAAAAGAGCCTTTAATCACATTCTTTACCATTTGCAATCATAAAATAGTCTAATATCTTCATTTTTTCAAGACATACGTAGCTATTACCCTCGAAAACTAAAACTTTTGAAATAGGAAAAGAGCCTTTAATCACATTCTTTACCATGTGCAATCATAAAATAGTCTAATATCTTCATTTTTTCAACATACGTAGCTATTACCCTCGAAAACTAAAACTTTTGAAATAGGAAAAGAGCCTTTAATCACATTCTTTACCATTTGCAATCATAAAATAGTCTAATATCTTCATTTTTTCAACATACGTAGCTCTTACCCTCGAAAACTAAAACTTTTGAAATAGGAAAAGAGCCTTTAATCACATTCTTTACCATGTGCAATCATAAAATAGTCTAATATCTTCATTTTTTCAACATACGTAGCTATTACCCTCGAAAACTAAAACTTTTGAAATAGGAAAAGAGCCTTTAATCACATTCTTTACCATTTGCAATCATAAAATAGTCTAATATCTTCATTTTTTCAACATACGTAGCTCTTACCCTCGAAAACTAAAACTTTTGAAATAGGAAAAGAGCCTTTAATCACATTCTTTACCATTTGCAATCATAAAATAGTCTAATATCTTCATTTTTTCAACATACGTAGCTATTACCCTCGAAAACTAAAACTTTTGAATAGGAAAAGAGCCTTTAATCACATTCTTTACCATTTGCAATCATAAAATAGTCTAATATCTTCATTTTTTCAACAAAGCTATTACCCTCGAAAACTAAAACTTTTGAAATAGGAAAAGAGCCTTTAATCACATTCTTTACCATGTGCAATCATAAAATAGTCTAATATCTTCATTTTTTCAGACATACGTAGCTATTACCCTCGAAAACTAAAACTTTTGACATAGGAAAAGAGCCTTTAATCACATTCTTTACCATTTGCAATCATAAAATAGTCTAATATCTTCATTTTTTAACATACGTAGCTATTACCCTCGAAAACTAAAACTTTTGAAATAGGAAAAGAGCCTTTAATCACATTCTTTACCATGTGCAATCATAAAATAGTCTAATATCTTCATTTTTTCAGACATACGTAGCTATTACCCTCGAAAACTAAAACTTTTGAAATAGGAAAAGAGCCTTTAATCACATTCTTTACCATTTGCAATCATAAAATAGTCTAATATCTTCATTTTTTCAACATACGTAGCTATTACCTCGAAAACTAAAACTTTTGAATAGGAAAAGAGCCTTTAATCACATTCTTTACCATTGCAATCATAAAATAGTCTAATATCTTCATTTTTTCAACATACGTAGCTATTACCCTCGAAAACTAAAACTTTTGAAATAGGAAAAGAGCCTTTAATCACATTCTTTACCATTTGCAATCATAAAATAGTCTAATATCTTCATTTTTTTCAACATACGTAGCTATTACCCTCGAAAACTAAAACTTTTGAAATAGGAAAAGAGCCTTTAATCACATTCTTTACCATTGTGCAATCATAAAATAGTCTAATATCTTCATTTTTTCAACATACGTAGCTATTACCCTCGAAAACTAAAACTTTTGAAATAGGAAAAGAGCCTTTAATCACATTCTTTACCATTTGCAATCATAAAATAGTCTAATATCTTCATTTTTTCAACATACGTAGCTATTACCCTCGAAAACTAAAACTTTTGAAATAGGAAAAGAGCCTTTAATCACATTCTTTACCATTTGCAATCATAAAATAGTCTAATATCTTCATTTTTTCAACATACGTAGCTATTACCCTCGAAAACTAAAACTTTTGAAATAGGAAAAGAGCCTTTAATCACATTCTTTACCATTTGCAATCATAAAATAGTCTAATATCTTCATTTTTTCAACATACGTAGCTATTACCCTCGAAAACTAAAACTTTTGAAATAGGAAAAGAGCCTTTAATCACATTCTTTACCATTTGCAATCATAAAATAGTCTAATATCTTCATTTTTTCCACAGACAAAGCTCTTACCCTCGAAAACTAAAACTTTTGAAATAGGAAAAGAGCCTTTAATCACATTCTTTACCATTTGCAATCATAAAATAGTCTAATATCTTCATTTTTTCAACATACGTAGCTATTACCCTCGAAAACTAAAACTTTTGACATAGGAAAAGAGCCTTTAATCACATTCTTTACCATGTGCAATCATAAAATAGTCTAATATCTTCATTTTTTCCACAGACAAAGCTATTACCCTCGAAAACTAAAACTTTTGAAATAGGAAAAGAGCCTTTAATCACATTCTTTACCATTTGCAATCATAAAATAGTCTAATATCTTCATTTTTTCAACATACGTAGCTATTACCCTCGAAAACTAAAACTTTTGACATAGGAAAAGAGCCTTTAATCACATTCTTTACCATGTGCAATCATAAAATAGTCTAATATCTTCATTTTTTCCACAGACAAAGCTATTACCCTCGAAAACTAAAACTTTTGAAATAGGAAAAGAGCCTTTAATCACATTCTTTACCATGTGCAATCATAAAATAGTCTAATATCTTCATTTTTTCAACATACGTAGCTATTACCCTCGAAAACTAAAACTTTTGACATAGGAAAAGAGCCTTTAATCACATTCTTTACCATTTGCAATCATAAAATAGTCTAATATCTTCATTTTTTCAACATACGTAGCTATTACCCTCGAAAACTAAAACTTTTGAAATAGGAAAAGAGCCTTTAATCACATTCTTTACCATTTGCAATCATAAAATAGTCTAATATCTTCATTTTTTCAACATACGTAGCTATTACCCTCGAAAACTAAAACTTTTGAATAGGAAAAGAGCCTTTAATCACATTCTTTACCATTTGCAATCATAAAATAGTCTAATATCTTCATTTTTTCAACATACGTAGCTATTACCCTCGAAAACTAAAACTTTTGAAATAGGAAAAGAGCCTTTAATCACATTCTTTACCATTTGCAATCATAAAATAGTCTAATATCTTCATTTTTTCAACATACGTAGCTATTACCCTCGAAAACTAAAACTTTTGACATAGGAAAAGAGCCTTTAATCACATTCTTTACCATTTGCAATCATAAAATAGTCTAATATCTTCATTTTTTCAACATACGTAGCTATTACCCTCGAAAACTAAAACTTTTGAAATAGGAAAAGAGCCTTTAATCACATTCTTTACCATTTGCAATCATAAAATAGTCTAATATCTTCATTTTTTCAGACATACGTAGCTATTACCCTCGAAAACTAAAACTTTTGAAATAGGAAAAGAGCCTTTAATCACATTCTTTACCATTTGCAATCATAAAATAGTCTAATATCTTCATTTTTTCAACATACGTAGCTATTACCCTCGAAAACTAAAACTTTTGAAATAGGAAAAGAGCCTTTAATCACATTCTTTACCATTTGCAATCATAAAATAGTCTAATATCTTCATTTTTTCAACATAAGCTATTACCCTCGAAAACTAAAACTTTTGAAATAGGAAAAGAGCCTTTAATCACATTCTTTACCATTTGCAATCATAAAATAGTCTAATATCTTCATTTTTTCAACATACGTAGCTATTACCCTCGAAAACTAAAACTTTTGACATAGGAAAAGAGCCTTTAATCACATTCTTTACCATTTGCAATCATAAAATAGTCTAATATCTTCATTTTTTCAACATACGTAGCTATTACCCTCGAAAACTAAAACTTTTGACATAGGAAAAGAGCCTTTAATCACATTCTTTACCATGTGCAATCATAAAATTGTCTAATATCTTCATTTTTTCCACAGACAAAGCTCTTACCCTCGAAAACTAAAACTTTTGAAATAGGAAAAGAGCCTTTAATCACATTCTTTACCATTTGCAATCATAAAATAGTCTAATATCTTCATTTTTTAACATACGTAGCTATTACCCTCGAAAACTAAAACTTTTGACATAGGAAAAGAGCCTTTAATCACATTCTTTACCATTTGCAATCATAAAATAGTCTAATATCTTCATTTTTTCCACAGACAAAGCTATTACCCTCGAAAACTAAAACTTTTGAAATAGGAAAAGAGCCTTTAATCACATTCTTTACCATGTGCAATCATAAAATTGTCTAATATCTTCATTTTTTCAACATACGTAGCTATTACCCTCGAAAACTAAAACTTTTGACATAGGAAAAGAGCCTTTAATCACATTCTTTACCATTTGCAATCATAAAATAGTCTAATATCTTCATTTTTTCAACATACGTAGCTATTACCCTCGAAAACTAAAACTTTTGAAATAGGAAAAGAGCCTTTAATCACATTCTTTACCATTTGCAATCATAAAATAGTCTAATATCTTCATTTTTTCAACATACGTAGCTATTACCCTCGAAAACTAAAACTTTTCAAATAGGAAAAGAGCCTTTAATCACATTCTTTACCATTTGCAATCATAAAATAGTCTAATATCTTCATTTTTTCAACATACGTAGCTATTACCCTCGAAAACTAAAACTTTTGAAATAGGAAAAGAGCCTTTAATCACATTCTTTACCATGTGCAATCATAAAATAGTCTAATATCTTCATTTTTTCAACATACGTAGCTATTACCCTCGAAAACTAAAACTTTTGACATGGAAAAGAGCCTTTAATCACATTTTTACCATTTGCAATCATAAAATAGTCTAATATCTTCATTTTTTCAACATACGTAGCTATTACCCTCGAAAACTAAAACTTTTGAAATAGGAAAAGAGCCTTTAATCACATTCTTTACCATTTGCAATCATAAAATAGTCTAATATATTCATTTTTCAACATACGTAGCTATTACCCTCGAAAACTAAAACTTTTGACATAGGAAAAGAGCCTTTAATCGCATTCTTTACCATTTGCAATCATAAAATAGTCTAATATCTTCATTTTTTCCACAGACAAAGCTATTACCCTCGAAAACTAAAACTTTTGAAATAGGAAAAGAGCCTTTAATCACATTCTTTACCATTTGCAATCATAAAATAGTCTAATGTCTTCACTTTTTCAACATACGTAGCTATTACCCTCGAAAACTAAAACTTTTGACATAGGAAAAGAGCCTTTAATCACATTCTTTACCATGTGCAATCATAAAATAGTCTAATATCTTCATTTTTTCCACAGACAAAGCTATTACCCTCGAAAACTAAAACTTTTGAAATAGGAAAAGAGCCTTTAATCACATTCTTTACCATTTGCAATCATAAAATAGTCTAATATCTTCATTTTTTTAACATACGTAGCTATTACCCTCGAAAACTAAAACTTTTGACATAGGAAAAGAGCCTTTAATCACATTCTTTACCATGTGCAATAATAAAATTGTCTAATATCTTCATTTTTTCCACAGACAAAGCTCTTACCCTCGAAAACTAAAACTTTTGAAATAGGAAAAGAGCCTTTAATCACATTCTTTACCATGTGCAATCATAAAATTGTCTAATATCTGCATTTTTTCAACATACGTAGCTATTACCCTCGAAAACTAAAACTTTTGACATAGGAAAAGAGCCTTTAATCACATTCTTTACCATTTGCAATCATAAAATAGTCTAATATCTTCATTTTTTCAACATACGTAGCTATTACCCTCGAAAACTAAAACTTTTGAAATAGGAATAGAGCCTTTAATCACATTCTTTACCATTTGCAATCATAAAATAGTCTAATATCTTCATTTTTTCAACATACGTAGCTATTACCCTCGAAAACTAAAACTTTTCAAATAGGAAAAGAGCCTTTAATCACATTCTTTACCATTTACAATCATAGAATAGTCTAATATCTTCATTTTTTCAACATACGTAGCTATTACCCTCGAAAACTAAAACTTTTGAAATAGGAAAAGAGCCTTTAATCACATTCTTTACCATTTGCAATCATAAAATAGTCTAATATCTTCATTTTTTCAACATACGTAGCTATTACCCTCGAAAACTAAAACTTTTGACATAGGAAAAGAGCCTTTAATCGCATTCTTTACCATTTGCAATCATAAAATAGTCTAATATCTTCATTTTTTCAACATACGTAGCTATTACCCTCGAAAACTAAAATTTTTGAAATAGGAAAAGAGCCTTTAATCACATTCTTTACCATTTGCAATCATAAAATAGTCTAATGTCTTCACTTTTTCGACATACGTAGCTATTACCCTCGAAAACTAAAACTTTTGACATAGGAAAAGAACCTTTAATCACATTCTTTACCATTTGCAATCATAAAATAGTCTAATATCTTCATTTTTTCAACATACGTAGCTATTACCCTCGAAAACTAAAACTTTTGAAATAGGAAAAGAGCCTTTAATCACATTCTTTACCATGTGCAATCATAAAATAGTCTAATATCTTCATTTTTCCACAGACAAAGCTCTTACCCTCGAAAACTAAAACTTTTGAAATAGGAAAAGAGCCTTTAATCACATTCTTTACCATTTGCAATCATAAAATAGTCTAATATCTTCATTTTTCAACATACGTAGCTATTACCCTCGAAAACTAAAACTTTTGACATAGGAAAAGAGCCTTTAATCACATTCTTTACCATGTGCAATCATAAAATAGTCTAATATCTTCATTTTTTCCACAGACAAAGCTATTACCCTCAAAAACTAAAACTTTTGAAATAGGAAAAGAGCCTTTAATCACATTCTTTACCATTTGCAATCATAAAATAGTCTAATATCTTCATTTTTTAACATACGTAGCTATTACCCTCGAAAACTAAAACTTTTGAAATAGGAAAAGAGCCTTTAATCACATTCTTTACCATGTGCAATCATAAAATTGTCTAATATCTTCATTTTTTCCACAGACAAAGCTATTACCCTCGAAAACTAAAACTTTTGTAAACATAGGAAAAGAGCCTTTAATCACATTCTTTACCATTTGCAATCATAAAATAGTCTAATATCTTCATTTTTTAAACATACGTAGCTATTACCCTCGAAAACTAAAACTTTTGAAATAGGAAAGAGATTACCATTTGCAATCATAAAATAGTCTAATATCTTCTTTTTTTCCACAACAAAGCTATTACCTCGAAAACTAAAACTTTTGAAATAGGAAAAGAGCCTTTAATCACATTCTTTACCATGTGCAATCATAAAATGTCTAATATCTTCATTTTTTCAACATACGTAGCTATTACCCTCGAAAACTAAAACTTTTGACATAGGAAAAGAGCCTTTAATCACATTCTTTACCATTTGCAATCATAAAATAGTCTAATATCTTCATTTTTTCAACATAAGTAGCTATTACCCTCGAAAACTAAAACTTTTGAAATAGGAAAAGAGCCTTTAATCACATTCTTTACCATGTGCAATCATAAAATAGTCTAATATCTTCATTTTTTCAACATACGTAGCTATTACCCTCGAAAACTAAAACTTTTGACATAGGAAAAGAGCCTTTTAATCACATTCTTTACCATTTGCAATCATAAAATAGTCTAATATCTTCATTTTTTCAACATAAGTAGCTATTACCCTCGAAAACTAAAACTTTGAAATAGGAAAAGAGCCTTTAATCACATTCTTTACCATGTGCAATCATAAAATAGTCTAATATCTTCATTTTTTCAACATACGTAGCTATTACCCTCAAAAACTAAAACTTTTGAAATAGGAAAAGAGCCTTTAATCACATTCTTTACCATGTGCAATCATAAAATTGTCTAATATCTTCTTTTTTTCCACAGACAAAGCTCTTACCCTCGAAAACTAAAACTTTTGAAATAGGAAAAGAGCCTTTAATCACATTCTTTACCATGTGCAATCATAAAATTGTCTATATCTTCATTTTTTCAACATACGTAGCTATTACCCTCGAAAACTAAAACTTTTGAAATAGGAAAGAGCCTTTAATCACATTCTTTACCATTTGCAATCATAAAATAGTCTAATATCTTCATTTTTCTCAACATACGTAGCTATTACCCTCGAAAACTAAAACTTTTGAAATAGGAAAAGAGCCTTTAATCACATTCTTTACCATTTGCAATCATAAAATAGTCTAATATCTTCATTTTTTCAACATACGTAGCTATTACCCTCGAAAACTAAAACTTTTGACATAGGAAAAGAGCCTTTAATCACATTCTTTACCATTTGCAATCATAAAATAGTCTAATATCTTCATTTTTTCAACATACGTAGCTATTACCCTCGAAAACTAAAACTTTGAAATAGGAAAAGAGCCTTTAATCACATTCTTTACCATTTGCAATCATAAAATAGTCTAATATCTTCATTTTTTCACATACGTAGCTATTACCCTCGAAAACTAAAACTTTTGAAATAGGAAAAGAGCCTTTAATCACATTCTTTACCATGTGCAATCATAAAATTGTCTAATATCTTCATTTTTTCCACAGACAAAGCTATTACCCTCGAAAACTAAAACTTTTGAAATAGGAAAAGAGCCTTTAATCACATTCTTTACCATTTGCAATCATAAAATAGTCTAATATCTTCATTTTTTCAACATACGTAGCTATTACCCTCGAAAACTAAAACTTTTGAAATAGGAAAAAAGCCTTTAATCACATTCTTTACCATTTGCAATCATAAAATAGTCTAATATCTTCATTTTTTCAACATACGTAGCTATTACCCTCGAAAACTAAAACTTTTGACATAGGAAAAGAGCCTTTAATCACATTCTTTACCATGTGCAATCATAAAATAGTCTAATATCTTCATTTTTTCAACATACGTAGCTATTACCTCAAAAACTAAAACTTTTGAAATAGGAAAGAGCCTTTAATCACATTCTTTACCATTTGCAATCATAAAATAGTCTAATATCTTCTTTTTTTCCACAGACAAAGCTATTACCCTCGAAAACTAAAACTTTTTTGGAAAAGAATGGTAAACATAGGAAAAGAGCCTTTAATCACATTCTTTACCATGTGCAATCATAAAATAGTCTAATTTCTTCATTTTTTCAACATACGTAGCTATTACCCTCGAAAACTGAAACTTTTGAAATAGGAAAAGAGATTACCATTTGCAATCATAAAATAGTCTAATATCTTCTTTTTTTCCACAGAAAAAGCTATTACCCTCGAAAACTAAAACTTTTGAAATAGGAAAAGAGCCTTTAATCACATTCTTTACCATGTGCAATCATAAAATTGTCTAATATCTTCATTTTTTCAACATACGTAGCTATTACCCTCGAAAACTAAAACTTTTGACATAGGAAAAGAGCCTTTAATCACATTCTTTACCATTTGCAATCATAAAATAGTCTAATATCTTCATTTTTTCAACATAAGTAGCTATTACCCTCGAAAACTAAAACTTTTGAAATAGGAAAAGAGCCTTTAATCACATTCTTTACCATGTGCAATCATAAAATAGTCTAATATCTTCATTTTTTCAACATACGTAGCTATTACCCTCGAAAACTAAAACTTTTGACATAGGAAAAGAGCCTTTAATCACATTCTTTACCATTTGCAATCATAAAATAGTCTAATATCTTCATTTTTTCAACATACGTAGCTATTACCCTCGAAAACTAAAACTTTTGAAATAGGAAAAGAGCCTTTAATCACATTCTTTACCATTTGCAATCATAAAATAGTCTAATATCTTCATTTTTTCAACATACGTAGCTATTACCCTCGAAAACTAAAACTTTTGAATAGGAAAAGAGCCTTTAATCACATTCTTACCATTTGCAATCATAAAATAGTCTAATATCTTCATTTTTTCAACATACGTAGCTATTACCCTCGAAAACTAAAACTTTTGAAATAGGAAAAGAGCCTTTAATCACATTCTTTACCATTTGCAATCATAAAATAGTCTAATATCTTCATTTTTCTCAACATACGTAGCTATTACCCTCGAAAACTAAAACTTTTGAAATAGGAAAAGAGCCTTTAATCACATTCTTTACCATTTGCAATCATAAAATAGTCTAATATCTTCATTTTTTCAACATACGTAGCTATTACCCTCGAAAACTAAAACTTTTGAAATAGGAAAAGAGCCTTTAATCACATTCTTTACCATGTGCAATCATAAAATTGTCTAGTATCTTCATTTTTTCCACAGACAAAGCTCTTACCCTCGAAAACTAAAACTTTTGAAATAGGAAAAGAGCCTTTAATCACATTCTTTACCATTTGCAATCATAAAATAGTCTAATATCTTCATTTTTTCAACATACGTAGCTATTACCCTCGAAAACTAAAACTTTTGAACATAGGAAAAGAGCCTTTAATCACATTCTTTACCATGTGCAATCATAAAATTGTCTAATATCTTCATTTTTTCCACAGACAAAGCTATTACCCTCGAAAACTAAAACTTTTGAAATAGGAAAAGAGCCTTTAATCACATTCTTTACCATTTGCAATCATAAAATAGTCTAATATCTTCATTTTTTCAACATACGTAGCTATTACCTCGAAAACTAAAACTTTTGAAATAGGAAAAGAGCCTTTAATCACATTCTTTACCATGTGCAATCATAAAATAGTCTAATATCTTCATTTTTTCAACATACGTAGCTATTACCCTCGAAAACTAAAACTTTTGAAATAGGAAAAGAGCCTTTAATCACATTCTTTACGATTTGCAATCATAAAATAGTCTAATATCTTCATTTTTTCAACATACGTAGCTCTTACCCTCGAAAACTAAAACTTTTGAATAGGAAAAGAGCCTTTAATCACATTCTTTACCATTTGCAATCATAAAATAGTCTAATATCTTCATTTTTTCAACATACGTAGCTATTACCCTCGAAAACTAAAACTTTTGAAATAGGAAAAGAGCCTTTAATCACATTCTTTACCATTTGCAATCATAAATAGTCTAATATCTTCATTTTTTCAACATACGTAGCTATTACCCTCGAAAACTAAAACTTTTGACATAGGAAAAGAGCCTTTAATCACATTCTTTACCATGTGCAATCATAAAATAGTCTAATATCTTCATTTTTTCAACATACGTAGCTATTACCCTCGAAAACTAAAACTTTTGAAATAGGAAAAGAGCCTTTAATCACATTCTTTACCATGTGCAATCATAAAATTGTCTAATATCTTCATTTTTTCCACAGACAAAGCTATTACCCGGGAAAACTAAAACTTTTGAAATAGGAAAAGAGCCTTTAATCACATTCTTTACCATTTGCAATCATAAAATAGTCTAATATCTTCATTTTTTCAACATACGTAGCTATTACCCTCGAAAACTAAAACTTTTGAAATAGGAAAAGAGCCTTTTATCACATTCTTTACCATGTGCAATCATAAAATAGTCTAATATCTTATTTTTTTCCACAGACAAAGCTATTACCCTCGAAAACTAAAACTTTTGAAATAGGAAAAGAGCCTTTAATCACATTCTTTACCATTTGCAATCATAAAATAGTCTAATATCTTCATTTTTTCAACATACGTAGCTATTACCCTCGAAAACTAAAACTTTTGACATAGGAAAAGAGCCTTTAATCACATTCTTTACCATTTGCAATCATAAAATAGTCTAAATTCTTCATTTTTTCAACATAGTTAGCTATTACCCTCGAAAACTAAAACTTTTGAAATAGGAAAAGAGCCTTTAATCACATTCTTTACCTTGTGCAATCATAAAATAGTCTAATATCTTCATTTTTTCCACAGACAAAGCTATTACCCTCGAAAACTAAAACTTTTGAAATAGGAAAAGAGCCTTTAATCACATTCTTTACCATTTGCAATCATAAAATAGTCTAATATCTTCATTTTTTCAACATACGTAGCTATTACCCTCGAAAACTAAAACTTTTGACATAGGAAAAGAGCCTTTAATCACATTCTTTACCATGTGCAATCATAAAATTGTCTAATATCTTCATTTTTTCCACAGACAAAGCTATTACCCTCGAAAACTAAAACTTTTGAAATAGGAAAAGAGCCTTTAATCACATTCTTTACCATTGCAATCATAAAATAGTCTAATATCTCATTTTTTCAACATACGTAGCTATTACCTTCGAAAACTAAAACTTTTGACATAGGAAAAGAGCCTTTAATCACATTCTTTACCATTTGCAATCATAAAATAGTCTAATATCTTCATTTTTTCAACATACGTAGCTATTACCCTCGAAAACTAAAACTTTTGAAATAGGAAAAGAGCCTTTAATCACATTCTTTACCATTTGCAATCATAAAATAGTCTAATATCTTCATTTTTTCAACATACGTAGCTATTACCCTCGAAAACTAAAACTTTTGAATAGGAAAAGAGCCTTTAATCACATTCTTTACCATTTGCAATCATAAAATAGTCTAATATCTTCATTTTTTCAACATACGTAGCTATTACCCTCGAAAACTAAAACTTTTGAAATAGGAAAAGAGCCTTTAATCACATTCTTTACCATGTGCAATCATAAAATAGTCTAATATCTTCATTTTTTCAACATACGTAGCTATTACCCCCGAAAACTAAAACTTTTGAAATAGGAAAAGAGCCTTTAATCACATTCTTTACCATTTGCAATCATAAAATAGTCTAATATCTTCATTTTTTCAACATACGTAGCTATTACCCTCGAAAACTAAAACTTTTGAATAGGAAAAGAGCCTTTAATCACATTCTTTACCGATTTGCAACCATAAAATAGTCTAATATCTTCATTTTTTCAACATACGTAGCTATTACCCTCGAAAACTAAAACTTTTGAAATAGGAAAAGAGCCTTTAATCACATTCTTTACCATGTGCAATCATAAAATTGTCTAATATCTTCATTTTTCCACAGACAAAGCTATTACCCTCGAAAACTAAAACTTTTGAAATGGAAAAGAGCCTTTAATCACATTCTTTACCATTTGCAATCATAAAATAGTCTAATATCTTCATTTTTCAACATACGTAGCTATTACCCTCGAAAACTAAAACTTTTGACATAGGAAAAGAGCCTTTAATCACATTCTTTACCATGTGTAATCATAAAATAGTCTAATATCTTCATTTTTTCCACAGACAAAGCTATTACCCTCGAAAACTAAACTTTTGAAATAGGAAAAGAGCCTTTAATCACATTCTTTACCATTTGCAATCATAAAATAGTCTAATATCTTCATTTTTTTAACATACGTAGCTATTACCCTCGAAAACTAAAACTTTTGACATAGGAAAAGAGCCTTTAATCACATTCTTTACCATGTGCAATCATAAAATAGTCTAATATCTTCATTTTTTCCACAGACAAAGCTATTACCCTCGAAAACTAAAACTTTTGAAATAGGAAAAGAGCCTTTAATCACATTCTTTACCATTTGCAATCATAAAATAGTCTAATATCTTCATTTTTTTCAACATACGTAGCTATTACCCTCGAAAACTAAAACTTTTGACATAGGAAAAGAGCCTTTAATCACATTCTTTACCATTTGCAATCATAAAATAGTCTAATATCTTCATTTTTTCAACATAGGTAGCTATTACCCTCGAAAACTAAAACTTTTGAAATAGGAAAAGAGCCTTTAATCACATTCTTTACCATTTGCAATCATAAAATAGTCTAATATCTTCATTTTTTTCAACATACGTAGCTATTACCCTCGAAAACTAAAACTTTTCAAATAGGAAAAGAGCCTTTAATCACATTCTTTACCATTTACAATCATAGAATAGTCTAATATCTTCATTTTTTCAACATACGTAGCTATTACCCTCGAAAACTAAAACTTTTGAAATAGGAAAAGAGCCTTTAATCACATTCTTTACCATTTGCAATCATAAAATAGTCTAATATCTTCATTTTTTCAACATACGTAGCTATTACCCTCGAAAACTAAAACTTTTGACATAGGAAAAGAGCCTTTAATCGCATTCTTTACCATTTGCAATCATAAAATAGTCTAATATCTTCATTTTTTCCACAGACAAAGCTCTTACCCTCGAAAACTAAAATTTTTGAAATAGGAAAAGAGCCTTTAATCACATTCTTTACCATTTGCAATCATAAAATAGTCTAATGTCTTCACTTTTTCGACATACGTAGCTATTACCCTCGAAAACTAAAACTTTTGACATAGGAAAAGAACCTTTAATCACATTCTTTACGATTTGCAACCATAAAATAGTCTAATATCTTCATTTTTTCATCATACGTAGCTATTACCCTCGAAAACTAAGACTTTTGAAATAGGAAAAGAGCCTTTAATCACATTCTTTACCATGTGCGATCATAAAATTGTCTAATATCTTCATTTTTCCACAGACAAAGCTCTTACCCTCGAAAACTAAAACTTTTGAAATTGGAAAAGAACCTTTAATCACATTCTTTACCATTTGCAATCATAAAATAGTCTAATATCTTCATTTTTCAACATACGTAGCTATTACCCTCGAAAACTAAAACTTTTGACATAGGAAAAGAGCCTTTAATCACATTCTTTACCATGTGTAATCATAAAATAGTCTAATATCTTCATTTTTTCCACAGACAAAGCTATTACCCTCAAAAACTTAAACTTTTGAAATAGGAAAAGAGCCTTTAATCACATTCTTTACCATTTGGAATCATAAAATAGTCTAATATCTTCATTTTTTAACATACGTAGCTATTACCCTCGAAAACCAAAACTTTTGACATAGGAAAAGAGCCTTTAATCACATTCTTTACCATGTGCAATAATAAAATTGTCTAATATCTTCATTTTTTCCACAGACAAAGCTATTACCCTCGAAAACTAAAACTTTTGACATAGGAAAAGAGCCTTTAATCACATTCTTTACCATTTGCAATCATAAAATAGTCTAATATCTTCATTTTTTCAACATACGTAGCTATTACCCTCGAAAACTAAAACTTTTGAAATAGGAATAGAGCCTTTAATCACATTCTTTACCATTTGCAATCATAAAATAGTCTAATATCTTCATTTTTTCAACATACGTAGCTATTACCCTCGAAAACTAAAACTTTTCAAATAGGAAAAGAGCCTTTAATCACATTCTTTACCATTTACAATCATAGAATAGTCTAATATCTTCATTTTTTCAACATACGTAGCTATTACCCTCGAAAACTAAAACTTTTGAAATAGGAAAAGAGCCTTTAATCACATTCTTTACCATTTGCAATCAGAAAATAGTCTAATATCTTCATTTTTTCAACATACGTAGCTATTACCCTCGAAAACTAAAACTTTTGACATAGGAAAAGAGCCTTTAATCGCATTCTTTACCATTTGCAATCATAAAATAGTCTAATATCTTCATTTTTTCCACAGACAAAGCTCTTACCCTCGAAAACTAAAATTTTTGAAATAGGAAAAGAGCCTTTAATCACATTCTTTACCATTTGCAATCATAAAATAGTCTAATGTCTTCACTTTTTCGACATACGTAGCTATTACCCTCGAAAACTAAAACTTTTGACATAGGAAAAGAACCTTTAATCACATTCTTTACGATTTGCAACCATAAAATAGTCTAATATCTTCATTTTTTCAACATACGTAGCTATTACCCTCGAAAACTAAGACTTTTGAAATAGGAAAAGAGCCTTTAATCACATTCTTTACCATGTGCGATCATAAAATTGTCTAATATCTTCATTTTTCCACAGACAAAGCTCTTACCCTCGAAAACTAAAACTTTTGAAATTGGAAAAGAGCCTTTAATCACATTCTTTACCATTTGCAATCATAAAATAGTCTAATATCTTCATTTTTCAACATACGTAGCTATTACCCTCGAAAACTAAAACTTTTGACATAGGAAAAGAGCCTTTAATCACATTCTTTACCATGTGTAATCATAAAATAGTCTAATATCTTCATTTTTTCCACAGACAAAGCTATTACCCTCAAAAACTTAAACTTTTGAAATAGGAAAAGAGCCTTTAATCACATTCTTTACCATTTGCAATCATAAAATAGTCTAATATCTTCATTTTTTTAACATACGTAGCTATTACCCTCGAAAACTAAAACTTTTGACATAGGAAAAGAGCCTTTAATCACATTCTTTACCATGTGCAATAATAAAATTGTCTAATATCTTCATTTTTTCCACAGACAAAGCTATTACCCTCGAAAACTAAAACTTTTGAAATAGGAAAAGAGCCTTTAATCACATTCTTTACCATGTGCAATCATAAAATTGTCTAATATCTGCATTTTTTCAACATACGTAGCTATTACCCTCGAAAACTAAAACTTTTGACATAGGAAAAGAGCCTTTAATCACATTCTTTACCATGTGCAATCATAAAATTGTCTAATATCTTCATTTTTTCAACATACGTAGCTATTACCCTCGAAAACTAAAACTTTTGACATAGGAAAAGAGCCTTTAATCACATTCTTTACCATTTGCAATAATAAAATAGTCTAATATCTTCATTTTTTCAACATAAGTAGCTATTACCCTCGAAAACTAAAACTTTTGAAATAGGAAAAGAGCCTTTAATCACATTCTTTACCATGTGCAATCATAAAATAGTCTAATATCTTCATTTTTTCAACATACGTAGCTATTACCCTCGCAAACTAAAACTTTTGACATAGAAAAAGAGCCTTTTATCACATTCTTTACCATTTGCAATCATAAAATAGTCTATTATCTTCATTTTTTCAACATAAGTAGCTATTATCCTCGAAAACTAAAACTTTGAAATAGGAAAAGAGCCTTTAATCACATTCTTTACCATGTGCAATCATAAAATAGTCTAATATCTTCATTTTTTCAACATACGTAGCTATTACCCTCAAAAACTAAAACTTTTGAAATAGGAAAAGAGCCTTTAATCACATTCTTTACCATGTGCAATCATTAAATTGTCTAATATCTTCTTTTTTTCCACAGACAAAGCTCTTACCCTCGAAAACTAAAACTTTTGAAATAGGAAAAGAGCCTTTAATCACATTCTTTACCATTTGCAATCATAAAATAGTCTAATATCTTCATTTTTCTCAATATACGTAGCTATTACCCTCGAAAACTAAAACTTTTGAAATAGGAAAAGAGCATTTAATCACATTCTTTACCATGTGCAATCATAAAATTGTCTAATATCTTCATTTTTTCAACATACGTAGCTATTACCCTCGAAAACTAAAACTTTTGACATAGGAAAAGAGCCTTTAATCACATTCTCTACCATTTGCAATCATAAAATAGTCTAATATCTTCATTTTTTCAACATACGTAGCTATTACCCTTGAAAACTAAAACTTTTGAAATAGGAAAAGAGCCTTTAATCACATTCTTTACCATTTGCAATCATAAAATAGTCTAATATCTTCATTTTTCTCAATATACGTAGCTATTACCCTCGAAAACTAAAACTTTTGAAATAGGAAAAGAGCCTTTAATCACATTCTTTACCATGTGCAATCATAAAATTGTCTAATATCTTCATTTTTTCAACATACGTAGCTATTACCCTCGAAAACTAAAACTTTTGACATAGGAAAAGAGCCTTTAATCACATTCTCTACCATTTGCAATCATAAAATAGTCTAATATCTTCATTTTTTCAACATACGTAGCTATTACCCTTGAAAACTAAAACTTTTGAAATAGGAAAAGAGCCTTTAATCACATTCTTTACCATTTGCAATCATAAAATAGTCTAATATCTTCATTTTTCTCAATATACGTAGCTATTACCCTCGAAAACTAAAACTTGAAATAGGAAAAGAGCCTTTAATCACATTCTTTACCATTTGCAATCATAAAATAGTCTAATATCTTTATTTTTTCATCATACGTAGCTATTACCCTCGAAAACTAAAACTTTTGAAATAGGAAAAGAGCCTTTAATCACATTCTTTACCATGTGCAATCATAAAATTGACTAGTATCTTCATTTTTTCCACAGACAAAGCTCTTACCCTCGAAAACTAAAACTTTTGAAATAGGAAAAGAGCCTTTAATCACATTCTTTACCATTTGCAGTCATAAAATAGTCTAATATCTTCATTTTTTCAACATACGTAGCTATTACCCTCGAAAACTAAAACTTTTGAAATAGGAAAAGAGCCTTTAATCACATTCTTTACCATGTGCAATCATAAAATTGTCTAGTATCTTCATTTTTTCCACAGACAAAGCTCTTACCCTCGAAAACTAAAACTTTTGAAATAGTAAAAGAGCCTTTAATCACATTCTTTACCATTTGCAATCATAAAATAGTCTAATATCTTCATTTTTTCAACATACGTAGCTATTACCCTCGAAAACTAAAACTTTTGACATAGGAAAAGAGCCTTTAATCACATTCTTTACCATGTGCAATCATAAAATAGTCTAATATCTTCATTTTTTCCACAGACTAAGCTATTACCCTCGAAAACTAAAACTTTTGAAATAGGAAAAGAGCCTTTAATCACATTCTTTACAATTTGCAATCATAAAATAGTCTAATATCTTCATTTTTTCAACATACGTAGCTCTTAACACCGAAAACTAAAACTTTTGAAATAGGAAAAGAGCCTTTAATCACATTCTTTACCATTTGCAATCATAGAATAGTCTAATATCTTCATTTTTTCAACATACGTAGCTATTACCCTCGAAAACTAAAACTTTTGAAATGGGAAAAGAGCCTTTAATCACATTCTTTACCATGTGCAATCATAAAATTGTCTAATATCTTCATTTTTTCCACAGACAAAGCTCTTACCCTCGAAAACTAAAACTTTTGATATAGGAAAAGAGCCTTTAATCACATTCTTTACCATTTGCAATCATAAAATAGTCTAATATCTTCATTTTTTCAAGAAACGTAGCTCTTACCACCGAAAACTAAAACTTTTGAAATAGGAAAAGAGCCTTTAATCACATTCTTTACCATTTGCAATCGTAGAATAGTCTAATATCTTCATTTTTTCAACATACGTAGCTATTACCCTGGAAAACTAAAATTTTTGACATAGGAAAAGAGCCTTTAATCACATTCTTTACCATGTGCAATCATAGAATAGTCTAATATCTTCATTTTTTCAACATACGTAGCTATTACCCTCGAAAACTAAAACTTTTGAAATAGGAAAAGAGCCTTTAATCACATTCTTTACCATGTGCAAGCATAAAATTGTCTAATATCTTCATTTTTTCCACAGACAAAGCTCTTACCCTCGAAAACTAAAACTTTTGAAATAGGAAAAGAGCCTTTAATCACATTCTTTACCATTTGCAATCATAAAATAATCTAATATCTTCATTTTTTTAACATACGTAGCTATTACCCTCGAAAACTAAAACTTTTGACATAGGAAAAGAGCCTTTAATCACATTCTTTACCATGTGAAATCATAAAATAGTCTAATATCTTATTTTTTTCCACAGACAAAGCTATTACCCTCGAAAACTAAAACTTTTGAAATAGGAAAAGAGCCTTTAATCACATTCTTTACCATTTGCAATCATAAAATAGTCTAATATCTTCATTTTTTCAACATACGTAGCTATTACCCTCGAAAACTAAAACTCTTGACATAGGAAAAGAGCCTTTAATCACATTCTTTACCATTTGCAATCATAAAATAGTCTAATATCTTCATTTTTTCAACATACGTAGCTATTACCCTCGAAAACTAAAACTTTTGACATAGGAAAAGAGCCTTTAATCACATTCTTTACCATTTACAATCATTAAATAGTCTAATATCTTCAGTTTTTCAACATACGTAGCTATTACCCTCGAAAACTAAAACTTTTGAAATAGGAAAAGAGCCTTTAATCACATTCTTTACCATATGCAATCATAAAATAGTCTAATATCTTCATTTTTTCCACAGACCTAGCTCTTACCCTCGAAAACTAAAACTTTTGAAATAGGAAAAGAGCCTTTCATCACATTCTTTACCATTTGCAATCATAAAATAGTCTAATATCTTCATTTTTTCAACATACGTAGCTATTACCTTCGAAAACTAAAACTTTTGAAATAGGAAAAGAGCCTTTAATCACATTCTTTACCATGTGCCATTAATCACATAATCAAAATTTAAGCAGGAAATGTTTTAAGGACCGTTTATAAGGGAACCAATGGATGATTAAAATTTGCAAATTTATTCAGCGATATTGAATTTTTTTTAATTTGAATTTGATGCATGATCAAATACACTTCGTTATACAACAAAATCTGTATCTTCATTTTTCTAATGTCTAATATCTTCATTTTTTCAATATCTAATATCAAATATATTTTTCAAAAGTTTTAGTTTTCGAGGGTAATAGCTACGTATGTTGAAAAAATGAAGATATTAGACTATTTTATGATTGCAAATGGTAAAGAATGTGATTAAAGGCTCTTTTCCTATTTCAAAAGTTTTAGTTTTCGAGGGTAATAGCTAGGTCTGTGGAAAAAATGAAGATATTAGACTATTTTAGGATTGCACATGGTAAAGAATGTGATTAAAGGCTCTTTTCCTATTTCAAAAGTTTTAGTTTTCGAGGGTAATAGCTACGTATGTTGAAAAAATGAAGATATTAGACAATTTTATGATTGCAAATGGTAAAGAATGTGATTAAAGACTCTTTTCCTATTTCAAAAGTTTTAGTTTTCGAGGGTAATAGCTTTGTCTGTGAAAAAAAATGAAGATATTAGACAATTTTATGATTGCACATGGTAAAGAATGTGATTAAAGGCTCTTTTCCCATTTCAAAAGTTTTAGTTTTCGAGGGTAATAGCTACGTAGGTTGAAAAAATGAAGATATTAGACTATTTTATGATTGCAAATGGTAAAGAATGTGATTAAAGGCTCTTTTCCTATTTCAAAAGTTTTAGTTTTAGAGGGTAATATCTACGCATGTTGAAAAAATGAAGATATTAGACTATTTTATCATTGCAAATGGTAAAGAATGTGATTAAAGGCTCTTTTCCTATTTCAAAAGTTTTAGTTTTAGAGGGTAATATCTACGCATGTTGAAAAAATGAAGATATTAGACTATTTTATCATTGCAAATGGTAAAGAATGTGATTAAAGGCTCTTTTCCTATTTCAAAAGTTTTAGTTTCCGAGGGTAATAGCTACGTATGTTGAAAAAATGAAGATATTAGACTATTTTATGATTGCAAATGGTAAAGAATGTGATTAAAGGCTCTTTTCCTACTTCAAAAGTTTTAGTTTTCGAGGGTAATAGCTACGTATGTTGAAAAAATGAAGATATTAGACTATTTTATGATTGCAAATGGTAAAGAATGTGATTAAAGGCTATTTTCCTATTTCAAAAGTTTTAGTTTTCGAGGGTAATAGCTACGTATGTAGAAAAAATGAAGATATTAGACAATTTTATGATTGCACATGGTAAAGAATGTGATTAAAGGCTCTTTTCCTATTTCAAAAGTTTTAGTTTTCGGGGGTAATAGCTACGTATGTTGAAAAAATAAAGATAATAGACTATTTTATGATTGCAAATGGTAAAGAATGTGATTAAAGGCTCTTTTCCTATTTCAAAAGTTTTAGTTTTCGAGGGTAATAGCTACGTATATTGAAAAAATGAAGATATTAGACTATTTTATGATTGCAAAGGGTAAAGAATGTGATTAAAGGCTCTTTTCCTACTTCAAAAGTTTTAGTTTTCGAGGGTAATAGCTACGTATGTTGAAAAAATGAAGATATTAGACTATTTTATGATTGCAAATGCTAAAGAATGTGATTAAAGGCTCTTTTCCTATTTCAAAAGTTTTAGTTTTCGAGGGTAATAGCTACGTATGTAGAGAAAATGAAGATATTAGACAATTTTATGATTGCAAATGGTAAAGAATGTGATTAAAGGCTCTTTTCCTATGTCATAAGTTTTAGTTTTCGAGGGTAATAGCTTTGTCGGTGGAAAAAATGAAGGTATTAGACTATTTAATGATTGCAAATGGTAAAGAATGTGATTAAAGGCTCTTTTCCCATTTCAAAAGTTTTAGTTTTCGAGAGTAATAGCTACGTATGTTGAAAAAATGAAGATATTTTACTATTTTATGATTGCAAATGGTAAAGAATGTGATTAAAGGCTCTTTTCCTATTTCAAAAGTTTTAGTTTTCGAGGGTAATAACTAGGTCTGTGGAAAAAATGAAGATATTAGACTATTTTATGATTGAACATGGTAAAGAATGTGATTAAAGGCTCTGTTCCTATTTCAAAAGTTTTAGTTTTCGAGGGTAATAGCTACGTATGTTGAAAAAATGAAGATATTAGACTATTTTATGATTGCAAATGGTAAAAAATGTGATTAAAAGCTCTTTTCCTATTTCAAAAGTTTTAGTTTTCGAGGATAATAGCTACGTATGTTGAAAAAATGAAGATATTAGACTATTTTATGATTGCAAATGGTAAAGAATGTGATTAAAGGCTCTTTTCCTATTTCAAAAATTTTTGTTTTCAAGGGTAATAGCTACGTATGTTGAAAAAATGAAGATATTAGACTATTTTATGATTGCAAATGGTAAAGAATGTGATTAAAGGCTCTTTTCCCATTTCAAAAGTTTTAGTTTTCGAGGGTAATAGCTTTGTCTGTGGAAAAAATGAATATATTAGACTATTTTATGATTGCAAATGGTAAAGAATGTGATTAAAGGCTCTTTTCCTATTTCAAAAGTTTTAGTTTTCGAGGGTAATAGCTACGTATGTTGAAAAAATGAAGATATTAGACTATTTTATGATTGCAAATGGTAAAGAATGTGATTAAACGCTCTTTTCCTATTTCAAAAGTTTTAGTTTTCGAGGGTAATAGCTACGTATGTTGAAAAAATGAAGATATTAGACAATTTTATGATTGCAAATGGTAAAGAATGTGATTAAAGGCTCTTTTCCTATTTCAAAAGTTTTAGTTTTCGCGGGTAATAGCTACGTATGTTGAAAAAATGAAGATATTAGACTATTTTATGATTGCAAATGGTAAAGAATGTGATTAAAGGCTCTTTTCCTATTTCAAAAGTTGTAGTTTTCGAGGTTAATAGCTACGTATGTTGAAAAAATGAAGATATTAGACAATTTTATGATAGCAAATGGTAAAGAATGTGATTAAAGGCTCTTTTCCTATTTCAAAAGTTTTAGTTTTCGAGGGTAACAGCTACTTATGTTGAAAAAATGAAGATATTAGACTATTTTATGATTGCAAATGGTAAAGAATGTGATTAAAGTTTCTTTTCCTACTTCAAAAGTTTTAGTCTTCGAGGGTAATAGCTTTGTCTGTGGAAAAAATGAATATATTAGACTATTTTATGATTGCAAATAGTAAAGAATGTGATTAAAGGTTCTTTTCCTACTTCAAAAGTTTTAGTTTTCGAGGGTAATAGCTACGTATGTTGAAAAAATGAAGATATTAGACTATTTTATGATTGCAAATGGTAAAGAATGTGATTAAAGGCTCTTTTCCCATTTCAAAAGTTTTAGTTTTCGAGGGTAATAGCTAGGTCTGTGGAAAAAATGAAGATATTAGACTATTTTAGGATTGCACATGGTAAAGAATGTGATTAAAGGCTCTTTTCCTATTTCAAAAGTTTTAGTTTTCGAGGGTAATAGCTACGTATGTTGAAAAAATGAAGATATTAGACAATTTTATGATTGCAAATGGTAAAGAATGTGATTAAAGACTCTTTTCCTATTTCAAAAGTTTTAGTTTTCGAGGGTAATAGCTTTGTCTGTGAAAAAAATGAAGATATTAGACAATTTTATGATTGCACATGGTAAAGAATGTGATTAAAGGCTCTTTTCCTATTTCAAAAGTTTTAGTTTTCGAGGGTAATAGCTACGTAGGTTGAAAAAATGAAGATATTAGACTATTTTATGATTGCAAATGGTAAAGAATGTGATTAAAGGCTCTTTTCCTATTTCAAAAGTTTTAGTTTTCGAGTGTAATATCTACGCATGTTGAAAAAATGAAGATATTAGACTATTTTATGATTGCAAATGGTAAAGAATGTGATTAAAGGCTCTTTTCCTATTTCAAAAGTTTTAGTTTGCAATCCTATGTCAAAAGTTTTAGCTTTCGAGGGTAATAGCTACGTATGTTGAAAAAATGAAGATATTAGACAATTTTATGATTGCACATGGTAAAGAATGTGATTAAAGGCTCTTTTCCTATTTCAAAAGTTTTAGTTTTCGAGGGTAATAGCTTTGTCTGTGGAAAAAATGAAAATATTAGACTATTTTATGATTGCACATGGTAAAGAATGTGATTAAAGGATTAAAGGCTCTTCTCCTATTTCAAAAGTTTTAGTTTTTATACATAATTAAACATGCAATCCTGGGTGTATTGACTCTTTGAAAACATTTTGATTATTTGGAACAGTCAAATAATTACAGAGGAATCAATGAGATGGCAAATTATTAATAAACAAATAAAACAGTATTGGAATGATACTTCTACATTGAAGAATGGCTTTTAGTATAGAAAAATAATAAATAATTTAAATAAATTTTTTAAATAAAAAAAACAAGTTTTTTTAACTAAAAGTAAGGAGCGACATTAAAACTTAAAACGACCAGAAACTACTTCGTATATGAAAGAGGCTGCTTCCTCATCAACGCCCCACTCTTTACGCTAAGGTTTTTTAAAACCTTAGCGTGAAAAATGAAGATAGACTAGCTAGAATCAAACTTTCACTGTTCTATCTACTATTGATATCTATTTATTGAATAGTGAAAAAGTCTTTTCTAAAATGACGTCTTGCATATGACTCATAGAAATAGTAGATAGACTAGCTAGAATCAAACTTTCACTGTTCTATCTACTATTGATATCTATTTATTGAATAGTGAAAAAGTCTTTTCTAAAATGACGTCTTGCATATGACTCATAGAAATAGTAGATAGACTAGCTAGAATCAAACTTTCACTGTTCTATCTACTATTGATATCTATTTATTGAATAGTGAAAAAGTCTTTTCTAAAATGACGCCTTGCATATGACTCAAAGAAATAGTAGATAGACTAGCTAGAATCAAACTTTCACTGTTCTATCTACTATTGATATCTATTTATTGAATAGTGAAAAAGTCTTTTCTAAAATGACGTCTTGCATATGACTCATAGAAATAGTAGATAGACTAGCTAGAATCAAACTTTCACTGTTCTATCTACTATTGATATCTATTTATTGAATAGTGAAAAAGTCTTTTCTAAAATGACGTCTTGCATATGACTCATAGAAATAGTAGATAGACTAGCTAGAATCAAACTTTCACTGTTCTATCTACTATTGATATCTATTTATTGAATAGTGAAAAAGTTTTTTCTAAAATGACGTCTTGCATATGACTCATAGAAATAGTAGATAGACTAGCTAGAATCAAACTTTCACTGTTCTATCTACTATTGATATCTATTTATTGAATAGTGAAAAAGTCTTTTCTAAAATGACGTCTTGCATATGACTCATAGAAATAGTAGATAGACTAGCTAGAATCAAACTTTCACTGTTCTATCTACTATTGATATCTATTTATTGAATAGTGAAAAAGTCTTTTCTAAAATGACGTCTTGCATATGACTCATAGAAATAGTAGATAGACTAGCTAGAATCAAACTTTCACTGTTCTATCTACTATTGATATCTATTTATTGAATAGTGAAAAAGTCTTTTCTAAAATGACGTCTTGCATATGACTCATAGAAATAGTAGATAGACTAGCTAGAATCAAACTTTCACTGTTCTATCTACTATTGATATCTATTTATTGAATAGTGAAAAAGTCTTTTCTAAAATGACGTCTTGCATATGACTCATAGAAATAGTAGATAGACTAGCTAGAATCAAACTTTCACTGTTCTATCTACTATTGATATCTATTTATTGAATAGTGAAAAAGTCTTTTCTAAAATGACGTCTTGCATATGACTCATAGAAATAGTAGATAGACTAGCTAGAATCAAACTTTCACTGTTCTATCTACTATTGATATCTATTTATTGAATAGTGAAAAAGTCTTTTCTAAAATGACGTCTTGCATATGACTCATAGAAATAGTAGATAGACTAGCTAGAATCAAACTTTCACTGTTCTATCTACTATTGATATCTATTTATTGAATAGTGAAAAAGTCTTTTCTAAAATGACGTCTTGCATATGACTCATAGAAATAGTAGATAGACTAGCTAGAATCAAACTTTCACTGTTCTATCTACTATTGATATCTATTTATTGAATAGTGAAAAAGTCTTTTCTAAAATGACGTCTTGCATATGACTCATAGAAATAGTAGATAGACTAGCTAGAATCAAACTTTCACTGTTCTATCTACTATTGATATCTATTTATTGAATAGTGAAAAAGTCTTTTCTAAAATGACGTCTTGCATATGACTCATAGAAATAGTAGATAGACTAGCTAGAATCAAACTTTCACTGTTCTATCTACTATCGATATCTATTTATTGAATAGTGAAAATGTCTTTTCTAAAATGACGTCTTGCATATGACTCATAGAAATAGTAGATAGACTAGCTAGAATCAAACTTTCACTGTTCTATCTACTATTGATATCTATTTATTGAATAGTGAAAAAGTCTTTTCTAAAATGACGTCTTGCATATGACTCATAGAAATAGTAGATAGACTAGCTAGAATCAAACTTTCACTGTTCTATCTACTATTGATATCTATTTATTGAATAGTGAAAAAGTCTTTTCTAAAATGACGTCTTGCATATGACTCATAGAAATAGTAGATAGACTAGCTAGAATCAAACTTTCACTGTTCTATCTACTATTGATATCTATTTATTGAATAGTGAAAAAGTCTTTTCTAAAATGACGTCTTGCATATGACTCATAGAAATAGTAGATAGACTAGCTAGAATCAAACTTTCACTGTTCTATCTACTATTGATATCTATTTATTGAATAGTGAAAAAGTCTTTTCTAAAATGACGTCTTGCATATGACTCATAGAAATAGTAGATAGACTAGCTAGAATCAAACTTTCACTGTTCTATCTACTATTGATATCTATTTATTGAATAGTGAAAAAGTCTTTTCTAAAATGACGTCTTGCATATGACTCATAGAAATAGTAGATAGACTAGCTAGAATCAAACTTTCACTGTTCTATCTACTATTGATATCTATTTATTGAATAGTGAAAAAGTCTTTTCTAAAATGACGTCTTGCATATGACTCATAGAAATAGTAGATAGACTAGCTAGAATCAAACTTTCACTGTTCTATCTACTATTGATATCTATTTATTGAATAGTGAAAAAGTCTTTTCTAAAATGACGTCTTGCATATGACTCATAGAAATAGTAGATAGACTAGCTAGAATCAAACTTTCACTGTTCTATCTACTATTGATATCTATTTATTGAATAGTGAAAAAGTCTTTTCTAAAATGACGTCTTGCATATGACTCATAGAAATAGTAGATAGACTAGCTAGAATCAAACTTTCACTGTTCTATCTACTATTGATATCTATTTATTGAATAGTGAAAAAGTCTTTTCTAAAATGACGTCTTGCATATGACTCATAGAAATAGTAGATAGACTAGCTAGAATCAAACTTTCACTGTTCTATCTACTATTGATATCTATTTATTGAATAGTGAAAAAGTCTTTTCTAAAATGACGTCTTGCATATGACTCATAGAAATAGTAGATAGACTAGCTAGAATCAAACTTTCACTGTTCTATCTACTATTGATATCTATTTATTGAATAGTGAAAAAGTCTTTTCTAAAATGACGTCTTGCATATGACTCATAGAAATAGTAGATAGACTAGCTAGAATCAAACTTTCACTGTTCTATCTACTATTGATATCTATTTATTGAATAGTGAAAAAGTCTTTTCTAAAATGACGTCTTGCATATGACTCATAGAAATAGTAGATAGACTAGCTAGAATCAAACTTTCACTGTTCTATCTACTATTGATATCTATTTATTGACTAGTGAAAAAGTCTTTTCTAAAATGACGTCTTGCATATGATTCATAGAAATAGTAGATAGACTAGCTAGAATCAAACTTTCACTGTTCTATCTACTATTGATATCTATTTATTGAATAGTGAAAAAGTCTTTTCTAAAATGACGTCTTGCATATGACTCATAGAAATAGTAGATAGACTAGCTAGAATCAAACTTTCACTGTTCTATCTACTATTGATATCTATTTATTGAATAGTGAAAAAGTCTTTTCTAAAATGACGTCTTGCATATGACTCATAGAAATAGTAGATAGACTAGCTAGAATCAAACTTTCACTGTTCTATCTACTATTGATATCTATTTATTGAATAGTGAAAAAGTCTTTTCTAAAATGACGTCTTGCATATGACTCATAGAAATAGTAGATAGACTAGCTAGAATCAAACTTTCACTGTTCTATCTACTATTGATATCTATTTATTGAATAGTGAAAAAGTCTTTTCTAAAATGACGTCTTGCATATGACTCATAGAAATAGTAGATAGACTAGCTAGAATCAAACTTTCACTGTTCTATCTACTATTGATATCTATTTATTGAATAGTGAAAAAGTCTTTTCTAAAATGACGTCTTGCATATGACTCATAGAAATAGTAGATAGACTAGCTAGAATCAAACTTTCACTGTTCTATCTACTATTGATATCTATTTCTTGAATAGTGAAAAAGTCTTTTCTAAAATGACGTCTTGCATATGACTCATAGAAATAGTAGATAGACTAGCTAGAATCAAACTTTCACTGTTCTATCTACTATTGATATCTATTTATTGAATAGTGAAAAAGTCTTTTCTAAAATGACGTCTTGCATATGACTCATAGAAATAGTAGATAGACTAGCTAGAATCAAACTTTCACTGTTCTATCTACTATTGATATCTATTTATTGAATAGTGAAAAAGTCTTTTCTAAAATGACGTCTTGCATATGACTCATAGAAATAGTAGATAGACTAGCTAGAATCAAACTTTCACTGTTCTATCTACTATTGATATCTATTTATTGAATAGTGAAAAAGTCTTTTCTAAAATGACGTCTTGCATATGACTCATAGAAATAGTAGATAGACTAGCTAGAATCAAACTTTCACTGTTCTATCTACTATTGATATCTATTTATTGAATAGTGAAAAAGTCTTTTCTAAAATGACGTCTTGCATATGACTCATAGAAATAGTAGATAGACTAGCTAGAATCAAACTTTCACTGTTCTATCTACTATTGATATCTATTTATTGAATAGTGAAAAAGTCTTTTCTAAAATGACGTCTTGCATATGACTCATAGAAATAGTAGATAGACTAGCTAGAATCAAACTTTCACTGTTCTATCTACTATTGATATCTATTTATTGAATAGTGAAAAAGTCTTTTCTAAAATGACGTCTTGCATATGACTCATAGAAATAGTAGATAGACTAGCTAGAATCAAACTTTCACTGTTCTATCTACTATTGATATCTATTTATTGAATAGTGAAAAAGTCTTTTCTAAAATGACGTCTTGCATATGACTCATAGAAATAGTAGATAGACTAGCTAGAATCAAACTTTCACTGTTCTATCTACTATTGATATCTATTTATTGAATAGTGAAAAAGTCTTTTCTAAAATGACGTCTTGCATATGACTCATAGAAATAGTAGATAGACTAGCTAGAATCAAACTTTCACTGTTCTATCTACTATTGATATCTATTTATTGAATAGTGAAAAAGTCTTTTCTAAAATGACGTCTTGCATATGACTCATAGAAATAGTAGATAGACTAGCTAGAATCAAACTTTCACTGTTCTATCTACTATTGATATCTATTTATTGAATAGTGAAAAAGTCTTTTCTAAAATGACGTCTTGCATATGACTCATAGAAATAGTAGATAGACTAGCTAGAATCAAACTTTCACTGTTCTATCTACTATTGATATCTATTTATTGAATAGTGAAAAAGTCTTTTCTAAAATGACGTCTTGCATATGACTCATAGAAATAGTAGATAGACTAGCTAGAATCGAACTTTCACTGTTCTATCTACTATTGATATCTATTTATTGAATAGTGAAAAAGTCTTTTCTAAAATGACGTCTTGCATATGACTCATAGAAATAGTAGATAGACTAGCTAGAATCAAACTTTCACTGTTCTATCTACTATTGATATCTATTTATTGAATAGTGAAAAAGTCTTTTCTAAAATGACGTCTTGCATATGACTCATAGAAATAGTAGATAGACTAGCTAGAATCAAACTTTCACTGTTCTATCTACTATTGATATCTATTTATTGAATAGTGAAAAAGTCTTTTCTAAAATGACGTCTTGCATATGACTCATAGAAATAGTAGATAGACTAGCTAGAATCAAACTTTCACTGTTCTATCTACTATTGATATCTATTTATTGAATAGTGAAAAAGTCTTTTCTAAAATGACGTCTTGCATATGACTCATAGAAATAGTAGATAGACTAGCTAGAATCAAACTTTCACTGTTCTATCTACTATTGATATCTATTTATTGAATAGTGAAAAAGTCTTTTCTAAAATGACGTCTTGCATATGACTCATAGAAATAGTAGATAGACTAGCTAGAATCAAACTTTCACTGTTCTATCTACTATTGATATCTATTTATTGAATAGTGAAAAAGTCTTTTCTAAAATGACGTCTTGCATATGACTCATAGAAATAGTAGATAGACTAGCTAGAATCAAACTTTCACTGTTCTATCTACTATTGATATCTATTTATTGAATAGTGAAAAAGTCTTTTCTAAAATGACGTCTTGCATATGACTCATAGAAATAGTAGATAGACTAGCTAGAATCAAACTTTCACTGTTCTATCTACTATTGATATCTATTTATTGAATAGTGAAAAAGTCTTTTCTAAAATGACGTCTTGCATATGACTCATAGAAATAGTAGATAGACTAGCTAGAATCAAACTTTCACTGTTCTATCTACTATTGATATCTATTTATTGAATAGTGAAAAAGTCTTTTCTAAAATGACGTCTTGCATATGACTCATAGAAATAGTAGATAGACTAGCTAGAATCAAACTTTCACTGTTCTATCTACTATTGATATCTATTTATTGAATAGTGAAAAAGTCTTTTCTAAAATGACGTCTTGCATATGACTCATAGAAATAGTAGATAGACTAGCTAGAATCAAACTTTCACTGTTCTATCTACTATTGATATCTATTTATTGAATAGTGAAAAAGTCTTTTCTAAAATGACGTCTTGCATATGACTCATAGAAATAGTAGATAGACTAGCTAGAATCAAACTTTCACTGTTCTATCTACTATTGATATCTATTTATTGAATAGTGAAAAAGTCTTTTCTAAAATGACGTCTTGCATATGACTCATAGAAATAGTAGATAGACTAGCTAGAATCAAACTTTCACTGTTCTATCTACTATTGATATCTATTTATTGAATAGTGAAAAAGTCTTTTCTAAAATGACGTCTTGCATATGACTCATAGAAATAGTAGATAGACTAGCTAGAATCAAACTTTCACTGTTCTATCTACTATTGATATCTATTTATTGAATAGTGAAAAAGTCTTTTCTAAAATGACGTCTTGCATATGACTCATAGAAATAGTAGATAGACTAGCTAGAATCAAACTTTCACTGTTCTATCTACTATTGATATCTATTTATTGAATAGTGAAAAAGTCTTTTCTAAAATGACGTCTTGCATATGACTCATAGAAATAGTAGATAGACTAGCTAGAATCAAACTTTCACTGTTCTATCTACTATTGATATCTATTTATTGAATAGTGAAAAAGTCTTTTCTAAAATGACGTCTTGCATATGACTCATAGAAATAGTAGATAGACTAGCTAGAATCAAACTTTCACTGTTCTATCTACTATTGATATCTATTTATTGAATAGTGAAAAAGTCTTTTCTAAAATGACGTCTTGCATATGACTCATAGAAATAGTAGATAGACTAGCTAGAATCAAACTTTCACTGTTCTATCTACTATTGATATCTATTTATTGAATAGTGAAAAAGTCTTTTCTAAAATGACGTCTTGCATATGACTCATAGAAATAGTAGATAGACTAGCTAGAATCAAACTTTCACTGTTCTATCTACTATTGATATCTATTTATTGAATAGTGAAAAAGTCTTTTCTAAAATGACGTCTTGCATATGACTCATAGAAATAGTAGATAGACTAGCTAGAATCAAACTTTCACTGTTCTATCTACTATTGATATCTATTTATTGAATAGTGAAAAAGTCTTTTCTAAAATGACGTCTTGCATATGACTCATAGAAATAGTAGATAGACTAGCTAGAATCAAACTTTCACTGTTCTATCTACTATTGATATCTATTTATTGAATAGTGAAAAAGTCTTTTCTAAAATGACGTCTTGCATATGACTCATAGAAATAGTAGATAGACTAGCTAGAATCAAACTTTCACTGTTCTATCTACTATTGATATCTATTTATTGAATAGTGAAAAAGTCTTTTCTAAAATGACGTCTTGCATATGACTCATAGAAATAGTAGATAGACTAGCTAGAATCAAACTTTCACTGTTCTATCTACTATTGATATCTATTTATTGAATAGTGAAAAAGTCTTTTCTAAAATGACGTCTTGCATATGACTCATAGAAATAGTAGATAGACTAGCTAGAATCAAACTTTCACTGTTCTATCTACTATTGATATCTATTTATTGAATAGTGAAAAAGTCTTTTCTAAAATGACGTCTTGCATATGACTCATAGAAATAGTAGATAGACTAGCTAGAATCAAACTTTCACTGTTCTATCTACTATTGATATCTATTTATTGAATAGTGAAAAAGTCTTTTCTAAAATGACGTCTTGCATATGACTCATAGAAATAGTAGATAGACTAGCTAGAATCAAACTTTCACTGTTCTATCTACTATTGATATCTATTTATTGAATAGTGAAAAAGTCTTTTCTAAAATGACGTCTTGCATATGACTCATAGAAATAGTAGATAGACTAGCTAGAATCAAACTTTCACTGTTCTATCTACTATTGATATCTATTTATTGAATAGTGAAAAAGTCTTTTCTAAAATGACGTCTTGCATATGACTCATAGAAATAGTAGATAGACTAGCTAGAATCAAACTTTCACTGTTCTATCTACTATTGATATCTATTTATTGAATAGTGAAAAAGTCTTTTCTAAAATGACGTCTTGCATATGACTCATAGAAATAGTAGATAGACTAGCTAGAATCAAACTTTCACTGTTCTATCTACTATTGATATCTATTTATTGAATAGTGAAAAAGTCTTTTCTAAAATGACGTCTTGCTTATGACTCATAGAAATAGTAGATAGACTAGCTAGAATCAAACTTTCACTGTTCTATCTACTATTGATATCTATTTATTGAATAGTGAAAAAGTCTTTTCTAAAATGACGTCTTGCATATGACTCATAGAAATAGTAGATAGACTAGCTAGAATCAAACTTTCACTGTTCTATCTACTATTGATATCTATTTATTGAATAGTGAAAAAGTCTTTTCTAAAATGACGTCTTGCATATGACTCATAGAAATAGTAGATAGACTAGCTAGAATCAAACTTTCACTGTTCTATCTACTATTGATATCTATTTATTGAATAGTGAAAAAGTCTTTTCTAAAATGACGTCTTGCATATGACTCATAGAAATAGTAGATAGACTAGCTAGAATCAAACTTTCACTGTTCTATCTACTATTGATATCTATTTATTGAATAGTGAAAAAGTCTTTTCTAAAATGACGTCTTGCATATGACTCATAGAAATAGTAGATAGACTAGCTAGAATCAAACTTTCACTGTTCTATCTACTATTGATATCTATTTATTGAATAGTGAAAAAGTCTTTTCTAAAATGACGTCTTGCATATGACTCATAGAAATAGTAGATAGACTAGCTAGAATCAAACTTTCACTGTTCTATCTACTATTGATATCTATTTATTGAATAGTGAAAAAGTCTTTTCTAAAATGACGTCTTGCATATGACTCATAGAAATAGTAGATAGACTAGCTAGAATCAAACTTTCACTGTTCTATCTACTATTGATATCTATTTATTGAATAGTGAAAAAGTCTTTTCTAAAATGACGTCTTGCATATGACTCATAGAAATAGTAGATAGACTAGCTAGAATCAAACTTTCACTGTTCTATCTACTATTGATATCTATTTATTGAATAGTGAAAAAGTCTTTTCTAAAATGACGTCTTGCATATGACTCATAGAAATAGTAGATAGACTAGCTAGAATCAAACTTTCACTGTTCTATCTACTATTGATATCTATTTATTGAATAGTGAAAAAGTCTTTTCTAAAATGACGTCTTGCATATGACTCATAGAAATAGTAGATAGACTAGCTAGAATCAAACTTTCACTGTTCTATCTACTATTGATATCTATTTATTGAATAGTGAAAAAGTCTTTTCTAAAATGACGTCTTGCATATGACTCATAGAAATAGTAGATAGACTAGCTAGAATCAAACTTTCACTGTTCTATCTACTATTGATATCTATTTATTGAATAGTGAAAAAGTCTTTTCTAAAATGACGTCTTGCATATGACTCATAGAAATAGTAGATAGACTAGCTAGAATCAAACTTTCACTGTTCTATCTACTATTGATATCTATTTATTGAATAGTGAAAAAGTCTTTTCTAAAATGACGTCTTGCATATGACTCATAGAAATAGTAGATAGACTAGCTAGAATCAAACTTTCACTGTTCTATCTACTATTGATATCTATTTATTGAATAGTGAAAAAGTCTTTTCTAAAATGACGTCTTGCATATGACTCATAGAAATAGTAGATAGACTAGCTAGAATCAAACTTTCACTGTTCTATCTACTATTGATATCTATTTATTGAATAGTGAAAAAGTCTTTTCTAAAATGACGTCTTGCATATGACTCATAGAAATAGTAGATAGACTAGCTAGAATCAAACTTTCACTGTTCTATCTACTATTGATATCTATTTATTGAATAGTGAAAAAGTCTTTTCTAAAATGACGTCTTGCATATGACTCATAGAAATAGTAGATAGACTAGCTAGAATCAAACTTTCACTGTTCTATCTACTATTGATATCTATTTATTGAATAGTGAAAAAGTCTTTTCTAAAATGACGTCTTGCATATGACTCATAGAAATAGTAGATAGACTAGCTAGAATCAAACTTTCACTGTTCTATCTACTATTGATATCTATTTATTGAATAGTGAAAAAGTCTTTTCTAAAATGACGTCTTGCATATGACTCATAGAAATAGTAGATAGACTAGCTAGAATCAAACTTTCACTGTTCTATCTACTATTGATATCTATTTATTGAATAGTGAAAAAGTCTTTTCTAAAATGACGTCTTGCATATGACTCATAGAAATAGTAGATAGACTAGCTAGAATCAAACTTTCACTGTTCTATCTACTATTGATATCTATTTATTGAATAGTGAAAAAGTCTTTCTAAAATGACGTCTTGCATATGACTCATAGAAATAGTAGATAGACTAGCTAGAATCAAACTTTCACTGTTCTATCTACTATTGATATCTATTTATTGAATAGTGAAAAAGTCTTTTCTAAAATGACGTCTTGCATATGACTCATAGAAATAGTAGATAGACTAGCTAGAATCAAACTTTCACTGTTCTATCTACTATTGATATCTATTTATTGAATAGTGAAAAAGTCTTTTCTAAAATGACGTCTTGCATATGACTCATAGAAATAGTAGATAGACTAGCTAGAATCAAACTTTCACTGTTCTATCTACTATTGATATCTATTTATTGAATAGTGAAAAAGTCTTTTCTAAAATGACGTCTTGCATATGACTCATAGAAATAGTAGATAGACTAGCTAGAATCAAACTTTCACTGTTCTATCTACTATTGATATCTATTTATTGAATAGTGAAAAAGTCTTTTCTAAAATGACGTCTTGCATATGACTCATAGAAATAGTAGATAGACTAGCTAGAATCAAACTTTCACTGTTCTATCTACTATTGATATCTATTTATTGAATAGTGAAAAAGTCTTTTCTAAAATGACGTCTTGCATATGACTCCATAGAAATAGTAGATAGACTAGCTAGAATCAAACTTTCACTGTTCTATCTACTATTGATATCTATTTATTGAATAGTGAAAAGTCTTTCTAAAATGACGTCTTGCATATGACTCATAGAAATAGTAGATAGACTAGCTAGAATCAAACTTTCACTGTTCTATCTACTATTGATATCTATTTATTGAATAGTGAAAAAGTCTTTTCTAAAATGACGTCTTGCATATGACTCATAGAATAGTAGATAGACTAGCTAGAATCAAACTTTCACTGTTCTAA